>NW_018165746.1:104623-137907 GCF_001263595.1 Phalaenopsis equestris | reverse complement strand
TTCGCGAACAGCTCGTGTTCGGCTCGTTCGTTAAGAAACGAACACGAATAGTGACTTCACGAACAACTTCAAACACGAGCTTATTTCAAACAAATTAAATTTCAAATGAACCGAACACGAACATAAATTCTATTCGTTCGTGTTCGATTCGTTTACACCCCTATACTAGGACACTACGCGTTGGCATGCCTCCTTTGACTGACCGCGGTACAAATTGGTATTGCAATTAAAGATGACTAGATTAGTTTAGATGAATACATGCTTTAATTTAGAGGTTGACCAGTAGCATAATGGGAGATTTGCATAGACACCTCATAATTTATGGGTTTTGTAAATTTTATTTGACAGCGTTTGGAGTACCATTTATCAATAAATTTCTTTGATGGTTATTGTTTTCTTCATTGATTATTATTTTTCAGAAAAAAAGAGAAAATTTTGCAATTTTCAGGTCCTTGTGCATAAAATCCGTGCTTGGTCATTCAATTAAATTAACAACTATTTATTTAAAAAGAACTGGCCATTTTAGCTAGGGTTCAATTGGACTGTAAGTGAAGCATTATGCTCAATCAAATTTGTTTGATTAATGAATGAATAATTTTGAAGTTTTTCAAGTTGTTGTCAGATTTAGAGGAGGAGAGTGATGAGAATGATGGCGGATCGTCGAATGTAGGAGGATTGCCGAATTTATGACTCGCTCTCGACTTTTTCTTGTAGCTTAGAAAAATTTTCTTTTTTCTTCTTTCCTAAACACTTGTAAAAATATGTTTGAAAATTTTGGAAGTTCTCAATTATGAATGAAAATGAGATTTTGTTGTTGTTGCAATTTTATTTTGTATCTTTGTAGTGAATGATTTTGTCATGAGCGTCTAACGTGATGATTGATTGGTTGGAAATTTTAGGAATGTTTTTGGTTGATCCACCGAGTTACTCATCACCTGAAACATGTCTTGGTCGCTCGAGTAGGTCGTCTCCTTGGACAACCCGTAACTTACGCTAGACATATTAAGTGAAGCTTGTCACAGTCTTCACGGGGGCAACCATTTAGATTTGCTGCTAGGGTGATTCGTATTCTACTCATCACAAATTTTGTCGCTAATTGGTATAGAATCTTGCCGCCATAATTTGACTTATTTCAAGCAAGGAGACATTGAATTTTATAATGCATGAGTATTGTGAGTCGGATCTTGTGGAATTTATTGATCAGACATTTATTTCTCATTGTTGGTTTTTAATGAAATTTTGTTGATCTGACATTATCTGTCATTATTAGTTTTTTCGCTTCTATAAAATCATTGTTGATGGGCCAGTTTGAGTTCCTTGAGTATCAATTGAATTTGGAGATATCTTGCTTAAATTCCTCGAGTTTCTGAGTGTTGGTAGAACCTGGGATCGTACGCATAATTAGGAAAATTTCACTTAATAATTTTTATAAAGTTGACATTAGAACACAAAACTATGAACAATAACACATTTTCATTACCAAGGTACAAATTCTTTTTCCTAAGGATGAATTTCTTCAAATCTTCTCCACTCCACATTACAGGCACCCTTTTTCACTTATTGGTATTTATCTTACACGCTATGGAGTGACTCGTTTGTCAACAATGGATGACGTGATCCACGTCTGTTCGAGGTTTTCCATGGCTTATCCTCACATAGTTGGGTCTGTTTTTTTATTTAGTGCGAGGTCTCTAACAATCAATCCTTTCAAATGTGCTAGTTGTAGTGTCAAGCGATACCCTTCTCGGTTCAGGTGCACTTGCGCACTGGGGTTTCACGCAAGTATATGTGTCAAATTAGTAATATCAGATTTATGAGTCCGAAGTGAGTGAGACAGTTAAAGTCTTAAAGAAAAGTTCTAGCTTACTAAAATAGGGCTAGACTTGTATATGCGATGTCTAACTGCTAGACTTGTATATGCGATGCCTAACTGCCTTTTTCTCGTTTCTGAGGTATGTTGTCGACCTAGCGGTGCCGGCTTTTTGTTTATTATATTTGGTGTGGTTTTACTTTTACAGTGTGATTGATTTTTCTTCGTTGTTATTTACTTGTGGTTTATTTAGAAGTCATGTGAACAAACTTTAGGCTCTCTATGACCTAAGACTTTAACTTTTTGTACAAAATTTTACTAATAGAAAATTTAGATTAATTAACATTTAGGCTTAAAATTTCTCAAGATTTTAAAATATGCTTTTACTTTCCTGTTAGGCTTTCATGTCAGATTTTGAACTGATTTGCATTACATGGGCATAACCCAAGTCATATCTAATACGACCTCCATATTATGGTTGATTAGCTCACTACATTATTTTGCATGTTCCAAGCAGAAGTCTCAATGCTTCTTTAACCCAACTGGTTCAGCATGGGTTTCTACTTAAGTGGTTGTCTAGCACGTTTAGGGTGCTAAAGACTTCCTCGACCCAAATATGGAGTAAGTCCTTTGTAGGAGTTTTTGTCAAGTTTGTAGTTAGACCTCTCTGCTTTTTTTTCCACTTCAACAGCTTTCTCGCCACTTTGGCAACTCTTTCTGCCTACATAGGGCCATAGGATTTAGAGTTTCATTCTCTTGACATTAGGGCTACCGAGGTCCACTTGGATGACTAAATTCATGGATTGTTGATAAGGGATCTCTAGTTTTGTTGAGTCGAATATCTTCACGACCAGGTAGACTTAAGTTGTAATAGTTTGGGATGACGGATCCTTAATATTCTGACTCGACGATCTCTACCTAATTAAGATTACTCTACCCTTCATTTTCTCACCCACGTTGAGCCCCATCGCTTCTTTTAATGCTTCATTGATGTTATTTTATAGGCTTCAATTGTGGATAGACTGCCACCCATTCGGGATACGGTAATTCACCCTCTACACTTATGGTCTGGTTAAGCCTTGGAAGCATGGTGTGGATCATATGAGTCAACTTGGTTTTTTCACGGGCCCCGTACATCAATGAGCTGCTACCCATTTGGGACGTGAGAGATTTACTCTCTACCTTATGGTTTAGCAAGAGCTTTGAAAGTAGCGATACATTCTTATGAGATAACCTCCCTTTGTGGCATACTTTACTAATCGTTATATAAGTGTAAGTATGACTCCTTTTATTGAGAGCATTATTAGGCATCTTCAAGATGTAATTAACTAAAGGGATACATCCCTTACAGAGTGACACTTAAACTCAGAACAAACAAACACACTTGATTATCTGGTTGCAGGTTGTTTTCGTAAGATTTTCTTGGCGAACATGTTCCAAAGCATTTTTTATTCGATTTAATTTTAGACATACGATTTTAGGCTATCACACAAAGTTTGCTTTATAAAAGTTATCCATATTATTTCTCTTGTTTTTCTACCTTCATTGTATGTTTCTTGTTTTCCGGTTTCTCTCTTCTACGGATCATCCATATGATTCAGAAGAGAGATTTACTCGGGAAAAAAATCATATGATAATAGACAAGCTGACAACTTCAAACAAAAAAAAAGAAAACAAATAAAAGCATTGTGTCCCTACTTAAGTTGACATAGGGATTGCACACTCTTCTTAGTTTTTCAAGCACTGGCGAACTGTGTCAAAAAAAGTCTTCTGAATTTCACCAAGCAGGTAATTTCCTCGACAAGTAGTGCATTGAACTCTCAGAGCTGATGACCTCAACATAGTGAAAAATAGTCGGCATTTGAACACATTGGAGATCTTTAACAAGCTTATCGATGATTCGAAAGATGCCAGGTGGTTGTTGGGATCCGACCATCTTTTATAGGATTCAAAAGCTAGGAATTTGAGTTTCTCCGGGGGTTCAAATCTCGAGATTTGAAGGGAGAAATCATTTTTTGGCTGTCGTAATACTTCAGTTCGCCCAAACCGTTGTCTTTCCACCATCGGGATGAATTCAACGGTACAACACATCCTCAGCTCTCTTTGGTGTATTGTTTGGTCTCCTCTCATTGTGAGTCGATGCTCCCTTTCGAGGAGGGTTTTTGCATCTTGCTGAACACGTTCTCCTCCTAAAGTCGTGGCTGCTCCTAGAGCCATTATCGCTCTTAGGACCTCTGCAAACTGTCCTGACATTTGGTTCCTGATTTGAGTTCTCAAATCCTACAATCCTCTTTGTACAAACACTTTTAAAATCTCCCTCGTGCATTCTTCTTGCACCATATCTCTTTAGCTGGTCTCCTTCTGTTGTTTTCGTGCTCGTCTTCTTGTTGACGACATGGCTCCATGCTCACCGCATCTAAAAGAACAAAAGGAAACCCAAGGAATAGAGTGTCACTCAAAGAGAAGAGAAAGAGAAAAATAACTATGAACTATAAATATTGTGTAACCTTTATTTGAAAATTGACCCCCTATTTATAGATATAAGGGTATGAGTTTTAGAATTAAAAATATGCATTCTAATCATTCCTCTCTGAGTGGATCCTTTTAGCATATTACATGTGTCAGATATATTAAATAGTAAGTGTGCTTATTCAATCAGTGCGGGTCCAGGTGATCGGTGGGTGTTCATTCTATCGTTTTCCCTCGATCCGTCTCGTCGGCTTTTGGTCGACCATCGCGACTTGGTTCGACCGATTAGTCTTAGACGATCATCAGGCCTTTTAGTGGCTCAATCCATAGGCTGACTTCAAGATATTTTTCTTGCTCTAGAGTTTGTCGACCCATAGGTATATTCCTCTATTCGCTCGTCATTTACCTCGACTCTTGAATTACCTCAAAATTTATGTTGTTATATTTTTCTCATATATACACATTTGTTATTATCTCTTGATAGCAAACTCTTAAAAAAGTCAGTTTATTGCTCCTGGTTTACGAGCTAAGATGCAACACTTTTTTTATGGTTGATTCAGATATATTTAATTAAATCTTATGTTTAACAAAATTAATTTTACTTGAATTGCTTCCCGGCCATTAATTCATTATTAATGTACTTAAGACTAAACAGCGAGTTAAATTTATTACAGGCGATTTAAATCTCGAAACAATTTGAAATTTTAGTATTTACATTTATATCAATGGAAACATATATTTCGATTTTAAAAGTTTAATAGAGATATTTTTTTGAAAAAAAATATATTTGATGTACAAATTCTTAAAAATTGTGTGGTTTATGCTTCGTAAAATCCGACGCTCCTGCCAGCTGCTCCATGATTGTGACGCAGCATTTATATGTGGTCTTGTTTCGGTTACAGCTTTTGAAAAGTAAGTAAGGTCCGAGGACAGAGAAGCTGAGCACAGCAATTTAAAAGGTCTTGAGTCATGATGACTTAATAAATAATATATTTTTATTATAATTTTTTATGTTTTTTTATATATTTATCTTTATTTGTATTATCTTGTTTATTTCATAATTATACCAAAATATTATACTAAAATAAATTAACAATACTGATGTTATTTATGAGATTTGAAAATTTAAAAAATATATAAGCAAATATAAAATTTAAATATTATATATGCAAATACATAAAAGCTTTATAATTTACTTATAAGTCCATGTTTAGTCAAAATTTTATTAATATATGATCCTAAATATAACTGAGCTAAGAAAATTAAAATTTCAATTACTAATGCAATTTTATATGCTTCATTATAGGAGTGCTTTAAAAAATGTTAAGACATCATCAACAAATTCCTATCATCAAAGCATAGTATGAATCTCGAAACAATTTTTAGGTACGATTAAGAGTCACTTAGAGCCCAGATTTCAACAAACTTACAGTCAAACTGAATGACTCGATGAGATGGACCCAATGATATCAAAATTGGTCCAATTCGAGTCAAAATCAACCATAGATCAAGACATTAAACCTCTTTTGGAAGCTTTTGGGGCATATTTGGAAGATAAAACAAAATCTGAATTGAGTGAGCCCATAGTTGAATTGAGCATCTCAACAAGAAGAATCCAACGAGTCTAATATTGTGCTATCTAAAATTGTTAAGGCATCTAATAATCATCAGATACCATCAAATTGAGATCATCTAATCAGATTGGTTCATATTTTTTCATTAATTGTATATGAGACTCTATAAATAGAGTCTCATCCCCACATGGAGCTGGAAGCCTAACGGAAGAGCTTGAAGCTTGGAAAAGAAGCTAAGGTCTAGCGTCACTTCGTCGACAACCACCATCATCTTGAATACTTGACTATTCTCAAAGACGGTGGAACAACACAATCCGAAGACAGTGTAATCACGTCACATATGATTGTGTAATGTCAGACTCCGAGCTCTGTGGTCTACAAACATTAATATTATGCACCACTACGTCCTATGTGAACAACTATAACTTATGTGGTCCACACTTTGTGCAGCTTCAGACTCCAACCCTCACTACCTACAAACGTTATTACTACGCATCACTACAGCTGACGTGGTCCACAACTTGTGTAGTTTATGACTCTAGTTCACAATGTAATTACAACTCACCACTACGGTCTGTGACCACCTACAGTTTACGTGGTCCACAACTTGTGCAGCTCATTACTACGCACCACTATGGCCTAAGGCATGGTCTGAATTGAGTGAGCAACATGAAAAGCTTGTGGCAGCTAAATGGAGCCACAAGAGGTGAAGGGTCTGTCTTCCTCTAGGGAAATTCACACACCGCAGACTAGCACAACTAGCCACCAATCACAAAAGGACTGCGAGTATCAAACCCCAAACAAATGTGATACACATGTGGGGCTGATATTGTGGGTGCCAGTGCTCGAAAAGACATAAAATGGCACGTGTCGAAGACAATGTATCATGCAAATTAGTTCATCAAAATGCACATCAAAAATTATTTTTTATACACAAATGTTAATGCAAACTAAGTCATGTGTTGTCATGCAAATTATGTGAATACACTTGCAAAGCATACATTACGCCATTTGATCCATCGAGTCGATTGGGGTGGTCTATTAGATGCAAGTGATTGGTCGACCCAGCTGTGACTGCCAATCAGACCTAAGCGGCCGGTCGACCGGGTCGAGGTGCCCAATTAGACACAAGTGGTACATGTATCATACAAAAAAAAGGTATTCATCATAACAAAGCATGTAATATAACACAAATGCTAATACCCAGTAATGAGCCACACCCATCCCAACGCTCTTGCATAGGTACCTAGGTTTCAATACATATATGCATGACATAACCATCTCTGGCTTTGCCGAAGAGTATGGGTAATTTTGCCCTTCGATTCCTCAAAGGATAAATTCTCCACCATCTGTAAGATGAACTAGCTACAAATCCCAAGTCTTCCAACCCTTCCATGGATGGTCAAAATTGCCAAAATTAGGGAAAATATAGATTCCATCTGAATAGGGTTGGGGATAAGGCATTTACAAGGAAAATCACTCAGATATTCAGGTGGTTTGTCCACGTTGAATTCCTATCTTTGTGACTTTCTCTAAGATAACAACAACTAGCTCTAATATTCTCTAACACAATCATAAGGCTAGCTAAGGAAATGAAAAAAAAAAAAACAAGGGACATTGATGTTTGATGACGTCCTCAATTTCGAAGATGAAGCACTCCTTGCAAAGGAAAATTCGACGGAATCTCGAGCTCCGGTGAAATCTCAAACTCCGAAGAGGATCTTTCTCCCAAAAGTGAAGAAGCTCTCCTCTTAAAGGAAACTTCGACATTACTCTGAGCAAGATCTCTTTCTTCCCACTATTTTATCCGACGAGATGATGGCTGGAGAAGGAACAGTAAAGAGGGTGAAGAAGAAGAAGATGGAGAGAAAAATATCCAAAATCCTCAAGCTTTTGTCCTCCAAAGCTCTCCTCTTCACTCTTCTCGCTAAATCTATAGAGAAATAAGAACAAGATGGAAGGGAAGAAGAAGAAGATGGAGGAAGACCATAAAAAGTTCCTGCTCAGCTCCTCCCCCTCACTCTCAAAGCTCTTCCCCAATAAATGACAATCGATCCTTCTTCCCTTGCCTAGGAAGCCAATTTCTAATGGCTTCAAGCTCACTTTTCCTATTTAGAATGGGCCTAGGTTAGTCTCCATCCCTTTTTTTGGACAAAGGACAAGACAAAAGGCATTATGAGGCAGTCCCGATGGTGTTGTCGGCAGTAATCTTGGGACCGCTGTGCAAATGTTGTGCTTTGGGATGTCGCAACGTGACCACACTGAAATTGAGCGTGTTCACGCCACTGTAAAAGGCATCATAGATAAGGGTTTGGCACAGTCATGCCCGAGACCAAGTGTAATTACATCGAGCTCTTTGTATGGTGACATGACCACGCTGCCATCGGGCGTGGTCACACCTTGTGTGTTTCTGCTCCAACCTAGTTTTCCTAGAGCGTGGCCACAATCATTTCTAGCATGATCGTGCGAAGGTCAGACGTGTCCACACCTATTCTTGGTGTGGTCACGCCGGACCATCGCACCTAAAGTGCCGGTCGGAGCGGCTTTAAGCCTCATTTGGACTGAGGAAGGCCCCAGAAGATAGAATATGGTCCTCAAATATAAAAATAAGCATCATACAAATTCTAGATTTCAAATGATTTTTTGTTGTTCAAAGGGTGAGTTTTCTCGGGCGGAGCTGAACCGGTACCGTCCTGATCCTGCGGTCGAGACACGTACCAGGATGGTTCAAATGATTGTCTTAGGCTACGAGAAGTTGTAAACTGACCTATAGCTCTCAAGCAAATACAGACATATATGACTTCCAAAAGTTATACCAATAGTTAGTCAACGATTAATAGTATATTAGATTGTTGGAATTGAATATTAGGCGATGTTAATCATTAATTGATTGGGGGTATTACATAAAATGTCAAATATAATATTTTTTGGAATTAAATGTTCAGTAATTTTATGCAATAAATGTAATTATCTTTATTTATAAGTTAAGTAAAAATATACGAATTGTGTGATATGTACATGAATGACACCCTCTAAAGTCTAAATTTATGCATACAAAAATATATTTCACTTTTAAACAGTTAGCTAGAGTTATATCTTTTTTATGAGATGTTAAATATTTAAATTTTATACATATAAACATAAAAATATATGTGTTGGACATTTAAGTGTTATGCACGGTCACTTCATCCTTTCTGTGCCATATGCATATCACTTATTTTTACGTAGCCTCTGCTTTCCTTTTGTTTTATCTTGGAAAGGTATTTAAGAGTATGAAGTGCTTTTAAAAGAAGATTCTAGCTATAAAATATGGGGCACAACTTTATCACTTCAGCTCCAATGCTTGATGACCCGAACAATTGACATCTTCTAAGAGGAAGTTTAGAACCTCTATAATGAAAAAAATTATGTCCAGAGTCTGAACTTAAGCTACATTTAGATAATGAACACACTACACTGAATGGAAGAGAGGAGGAAAAAAAAATTGCCCCTAGTGTATCGTGTCCGTTGTCCGGACGTAGCTTGCTTCCGTACTCAAGACGCAATATATTTTCTAGAAAAAGATTAAATTTATGAAATGGTTGTATGTCAGGGACAATCTTTAGAATTTTTAAATTGGAAAATAGAGATTTTATAAAGGGAGACTATGGTTTTTTTGTTGCAAGAGCAGAATTTATATATTATATATTTATAAGCAAAAATAGTTTGTTTGAGAAGTTAAAAAGTAATTTTGAAGATTTATTTTAAAAAAAAAATTGCCCAAACATGCTATAAATTAGTTTAAATAATTTAAATATTTAAAAAATTAAGACTTTAGAAAACTACAATAAAAAAATAGAGTATCAATAAATATTTTAAAAAATACAAATAAGAAAAGGTTATTTGGGATCATTTTTTCTAATTACTATTTTTATTTTTTTATTTTTATTTTATTTTGTTTTTTTGTTATAATCTAAAACTAAACATGTTTAATATATTTGAGTAAGAAATGATTATTTTTAATTATTTTCTAAATATCTAAAAGTTAATTTGAATGTTTTTAAAAATAACTTTTTATTTGTAGAAATAAAAATAATAATATTTTAAAAAATACTAAATAAATATGTTTTTAGAAAATACCAAATATATCAGAAGTTATTACATGACCTCATGATGAGCTTTATTTTGATGATCATACAGTGGTCATGTTCTAATTTTTTTTCCAAATATGCAATTTTACATATTTTAGTTCTTCAAAGCAGAAGAAATGTAATTTTCTTCACCTTAATTAGATCGTACGTTTGGCGGATAATTTGTTAGTCTGAGCTGACATCCTCAGTAATTATTTTCTGAATCAAATTATTATTCAATATGTGCACATTAAGTCTTTGTTGGGTCGGGCCCTTAAATATTGCAGCCACCCACATGCACCAATCTAATCAAATGAACTGGCAATCTAATGTACATGTTCTATCATAATGTTTGCCAACACACCAATCATTGGCCCCCAAATTTTTGTTGGAACTTCATCCTTTAGCTAGCATGCCCTATCATTTGACATTAGCCCCCTAATCAATAATTTTTTTAAAATAATAGCAACCATTTATTATTTTGTTTTTTTCAAGCAGAGTGAGAGCTGGAATTTGACCTATTGAGATTTCTCACTTCATGCATTTGAGCACACTATCTATTATTTTGATCATTATCTTTGCTCCTGTTAACCATATTGCTGGTAAATAAGTTCTTAATGTCATTATTAGAGGTGCCCCATTAGTTCTATTTTTTCTAAGTTGTCTAATTCTTTGATTGTCTCCAAGCAACTTAGCATTTCTTGAATTTATTTCTCAAAATTTTCATCAAGAACTTTTCCACAAATTTTATCTTTGCAACACCTAATAGCCATGACATTTTAGCACATTAGTACTATGTTAAATGTATATTATATGCTAACTCTCATAATCCTTGACTAGCGAGATATGTTATGGTGCTCAATTAGACAGGGAACTAACATCTTTTATGAGTGGTGCAACAACTTTACTGAAAATTAAACACTTATATCGGAATATTTTTACTCTTTCATCAAATATTGGGCAAAAGAATTTATTAAGGGAGGAGAGATGGGGAATTACTAAATTGCTTGACTTATTACAAAAAATATCAAATTTTAAGGTGAATATTGCCCACCATGAGCATAATTTAGTTTTTTCACAGTCTTGTTCAGCTATTAACATCAGGTCTTTGATGATTTGACATCCATCTTTACATCAGTAACAACACGTTTTATATGACGCCTACAATAATGTGACGCATATTACATACATAAGCTTAATGATAATAGGGGTCATTTGTATTCCTCAAGAATTGTGATAACCACCTCTAGGTGACTAATAAACATATAATATTTTAGTGAAATTAGGTCATAAATGTATGCATCAAAACTGTCGACACGAATCTCAAAACAATCTTATGGTAAGGGATGATAACCAGACAATCAGAACATCAGATTAGAGGAACACGATCAGAGCCCTTCATTCGATGAACCTACTACTTGGTCAAAGTAGATCAACACACGGTGCTGATGAATCATGTCAGCAAGCCACTCTTGCGATTCTAGGTGCGTCCGATTGAAACTGGACAATGGACCGCCTTTGCTTCCGTACGAACAATCATTATTCGACCGCTTGCCTATGTCGACCGAATTCAAAAACGTCGATCGACTGATAGCCGCTATATTCAAATTCAAATTGTAATAAAATTTTGGAATTTAATCATGTGAATCTTATATTAAATTAGGGCATTAACTACATTAAAGGTGGTTTCCATAATCACTCGCTCATCTTGGTAATTAATTGCATTTTCATAATCACTTCTCCTACCCAATGATAAATAAAGGGACTTTCACTCCCAACTCTTCTCTCGAGAATTATTTGCGGTCATTGTCTCCCTCTTCTACCAACAATACTCTAAACTTTTATAATACGATATTTAATCTAGCATTTGTAGAAATTAAATTTGTGAAAGATAATGATAGCTGCTCTTCTCCTTCATCATTCGTTCGCCCGCCTCCCATTTTGACGCGACGGAGACTTCATTTATTCAATGCACTATAATGGTGAAATCCACAATTTTATCATTAATGTCCAACACAAGTCACGAAGCAATTTTGGATTCATTTATTTGGACGTCATAAAATAACTGAATAGTTGATATTGTTTTACAATTTTTTTCGAATACAATGTGAACTTTTAAATGATCGAATATTTAATCTAAGACTAGAAAGTTATTTAAATCAAATAGATTTAGTTTCTGCATGTTCCAAAAAAAAAACAAAACGGGGAACTTAATGAGAATATTTCACAATCATCAAGGTTGCTTAAATTTCAATCCAACGAGACTATTAAAGCACTTGAAGGCTTCATAAAAAAATAAATCTTAAACTATTTAAATAATTAAACAAACTCCAAATTCAATAATTTAAATCCAATACAAAACTAAAAAACTTATGATTCGGAAAAAGATAGCCCCCAAATTAGGAAAAAAATTGCGTACATACGACGTACGCAAAGATGCGTACGTCTGTAACCTGCAAACAAGTTACAGGGAGGATTTTGGGAGGTTATAATCGCGTTACAACTCATGTAACCTCCCTGTAATCTACCTGTGTCTTCTAGTAAGTTCCGCGCTTCTGTTTTCATATACAGGTAGGTTACAGGGGCTATAACGCGGTTATAACCTCCCAAAATCCTCTATGTAATATGTTTGCAGGTTACAGATGTACGCATCTCTGCGTACGTCTTATGTACGTAAATTTTTTGCCCAAATTAAGAAGTATAAATAGTTTCGCTAGAATTCAACAAGATGGACAAAAGATCGCTACAGACGCAATCTCTCTTCTAATTCATATTACACAAATATATCACCAGCCAACATAATTTAGATAGTTTCAAACTGGAAGCGCGCGTTCGATGCCAACGACCGCCGTGGTCTGTACTTCTTCATCATCATCGTTCTCCCTCGACATATCTTCCAGCGACTTACCCTTCGGCTCAGGCACCAGAAAAGTGAAGAAAAATCCCAAAACACAACAACCAGCCAACGCGAAGAGCGAGTTCCTTATCCCAATACCCGCCGGATAACCCTTATCCCTTTTCGCCGGATCCTTGTCCTGTGCCGCATACAAGAACCCAAACGCCCCCACAATCGCCCCCGCCTTCCCCGCCGCCGCAGATATCCCATGGCATGTCGACCTCAACCTCGCAGGATAAATCTCTGCCGGCACGATGAAAGTTGTGCTGTTTGGCCCGAAGTTAGCGAAAAAGAAAGTGAAAGCATACATGACCACAAACCCTATGTGATGCCCCTTTGTCGTCCAATGATGGTAAGGAATGGCCAGCCCAAGCATGAAGGCTGTCATCATGCCGAAACCAATCAATTGGATGGCGAAACGGCCGATGGTGTCTATGAGTGCCACGGTGAACCAGTAGCCTGGCACGGTGCCGCAGAGTGCAATTAGCGTTTGTGCTCTGGCGACCTTGTAGACTTCTTCCAGCGCGCTCATGGTGGCAGCCTTGGGAAGCCAGCCGACAGCGCTAAAGATGTCTTTTTGAAAGAGGTTTTGACTGTAAAAAGCGATGTCGAGGAGAAACCAAGTCGTGGTTGTGCCAACGAGGTGGAGGCCGTGGCGGCGGACGAACTCCTTGGAAAAAAGCCCAAAGTTGCTGCTCTGATCAATGGCGACTTCGGATACCTTTTCCTGCTCCTCCGCGATTTCGACCTGGAGAACCTTGGACATGTCGGAAGCTGCCTGCTTGGCGTTGTGGGCGACGAGAGCGGTGTATCTGGCGGTCTCCGGCATCTTCATGCGCCAATAGTAAGTAAGCAGAGCAGGAACAGAGCCAAACATGAGGATGATTCGCCACACATAATCGGCTTGTGGGACAGTCGAGCCAGCGCGGTCATCGTTGTAGTTGGGCGCGTCGTAGTTGCTCTTGAACCCGGCGGAGATGATAAGGGTGACGATGCCACCGGTGAGATTTCCGAAACCCTGCATCGCAAAAACGGCGGCAATGAAAGCGCCGCGAGTTTTCTTATTTGCGTATTCGGACATGATGGTGGCGGAAAGAGGGTAGTCGCCGCCGATACCAAAGCCGAGCCAGAAGCGGAAGAAGCAGAGAGTGGACATGACGCTTTTAGCTGTGTGGCCGAAGGAGAGACCGGAAGCGATGGAGCAGATGACCATGAGCATGAGGGTCATGCCGTAGACTCTTTTGCGGCCCATCTTGTCACCTAGCCAACCGAAGAAGAGTTGACCGGCGAGGGTGCCGCAGAAAGCGACGCCGTTAACGGCGGAGGATACGTTTGGGGGGAGGCTGCCGGGTGTGTTGGAGTTGGGGTCGAAGTAGTAGATGCGGCCGAGAAGTTTGGTGACGAGGGAGATGGAGAAAAGGTCATAAGCGTCGGTGAAGAAGCCCATACCGGCGATGACGATGGCCTTGAAGTGGTATAGTTGGGTTTTGGCCACGTCAAGCTTGCTGAGAACTTGGAGATCTCTGGCCGTCATGGCTGAATTAATTTTATGAAGGAGTCTGGGTAGTAAACTTTCGAAAATTGAGAAAGAAGAGAGTGAAACAAACAAAAAAAAAAGGAGTTTTGTGAGTGGTGTGGCTCTCCTGAGCTGTGGATTGAGTTTGGGTGGGTATATAAGATTGTGAAGAGTGAAGACTGTATGATGCAATCATTGACTCGGAAGGAATATGCGAAAAGTTCCGTGGTATTTTACATGTCCTTTGTCGTGATTATTGACTTTTCGCCAATGGGATTACAAAAAGAAAGAATTTAAACAATAATTGACAGCCAAATGCTTTGTGCCAAACGGAACTCAGTGTGGAATTCAAATTTGTCGAGGGGGACCGAAGAGGGATTATTTTCATAGGACGCGAAATGAGATGGGATTATTTTCGTAGTGCATTTTTCGTTAATAGCGTGTATCAATCGTGGTAATATGCTCGTGCGAACGCGACATCCAAACGCCTGTGCGGCGTTTTCAAAACGCCGCCACTCCCATTAAGCTGTCCCAAAGAGACCTTACATCTAAGACAAAGAGGTAGTGTGATGGAAAGAGAAATCAATAATAAAGGTCAAACAAAAATAAATCTTGACTCATTCATAAAATATTTTTGTCTATTTAGAAAAAAAACAGTACAAAAATGATATCATATTTTTGCTCTGTATTGAAGGGATATATATTTCTGTATTTTTTAATATTTTATATATATTGGATTATTCAGAGGCGAAACCAACCTCTTTTTTAGAGGGGCAAATTTATTCAAAATTAAAACATGAATTTATAATATTTGATAAATTAAATAAGTTTATGGGCATTTTAATCTATTTTGTATATTTTTATAAATTAAAAAAAAATTTGCATGTTTTAAGGTAAATATTCATATTAAATATAAATTTATCAAAGTGCAAGTTTCATGCGAAACTCAAACTCAATACAAAAAAAATATTGGAAATCTAATAAATAAATTTACACATTGAGACTAACTATAATTTTATGCCAATTTTTTATTTTTTTTTATTTTGGTTTGCTAAAATATAAGAAAAGTAAAAAAAAAAAATAATACAAATATACAGTAGGAGTAAGAAAAATGAAATTTTCTTTTTTAAATATTGGGGCATTTACATACATGCCACCCAACCTTATTTGTATACAAATCAATATTTAAATTTCACTTTTTACATTTAAACCCCCAAATTTTGAATATCATATTAGAATTATTATTATTTTAATTTTTGTGATATCACTATTTTAATTTTCAAAAAAGTGAAATACATTTTTTATGCATAGAAAAGGTAGAATGTATGTAAAATCTGAAGTTTAGGTACTAAATATGTAAATACATCGGAATTGAGCGGCATGCATGTAAATTTTGCATTAATATCACATTCGGGATCAAACTGCAAAAGCGAATTTAGTCCCAATTCAGTTTGGGAACAGATCAAGTTGCTTTTTGAATTAAGAAATAGGTGGAGTCTGCGTCGGCAAGACTTGGGAATGGACCCTGTTGAAAAATCTTGTTAACACTTTTAAACTGGTATTAAAAGTTTTTTTAAACAAAAGATTAAATATTAAATCAGTCTAACGGCTTGATTAAGCTTAAATTCTTTTAAATTCAATACATTAAATTTAAAATGTTAAATGAGCTTTAGAATAATAAATTAAGGCTTTTGTGAATATGAGTAATGTTTGTTTACAGGTCAATTGGGGCAAAATGGTGATTAAATTATATCTTTCATTAATAAAATTTCAAATCTCAATGGGGGGCCAATTGCCCCACCTCAATAATTTGGAGGCCCGTCTATGGGCGTATGGTACGATTAATTCATTCAGCTAAGCTTGAACCAGATCTGTTGTTTTGAAGAGTAATCTATCATTTAGGGTCATCTTTCTTACAGTGGTTGAATCAGCTTCTCTTTAGTCTCGTTTCTGGCCAAAGAACCTGTGTTTGGATCATCAAGTCCTCATGTTATTTGTCTTGTGGTCCTATCAGCTTTGTCCTTGTTGGATGGGCTTTTATAGCTTCGCTTAGTCAATCAAGTGAGCCATAGGATCTCGTGTCAGTGAGCCGTTCGATGTACCTTTCCATTCTGGACCGTTAGATTTATTTAAGACTAGTGCTAACACATTTTTATGTACATATTTTAGTTTCTCGATCATCTTATTTCTTAAAAGTGATGTTGCTATAAGAATAAAAGAATTTAATGCTATAGTAGATTATATTCAATTTTAATAAATGATTCAACAATTAAACTCTTTTGATTTCAATGCCTTCGATTCTTATAAATAAATTGGTTGAGATGGGGATCTCTCTCGTTCCTAATATGAGTTAGCCATCTTTTGAGTATTATAATGGAGAATGTGTCAAAACCCATTTGGTGACTTTCTCGATAAGGACCAGATTCGATCGACCAAGAGGAAAGAGGAAGAAGAAATTCATTGTGAAGAAATTGAAAGCTCGAACGTCAAATCAGGTGGGGTCATCTTATTCGCTTAGTAGCATTAAACAAAAAACCATCCAGCCTACTGACTCGACCATCGATTCGACAATCCAATCTTCAATCGCGGCAAAAGACCCTCCAGTTGATTTGGTCGCTCAAATGACTTTTAGGGCCCTCTGAACATGGATGTAAATTTGATGCATACAGAAACACAAACAGAAAAGAAAGAGGAAACAAAAAATAGTATTATCCTAACAATAGTTCTTCATTACCCAATACAACGCATAGAAGTAATTATTTATAGTATATAAGGGAAAGTTCTGGAGGCAATATCCTAACAAACCGACAATAGTTAGGTTATAAACAAGCTCCTCTCTTGGGGACCACTGGAATTAATAATTGTTGAAGTTGTTATGGTATTGCTAAGACCTCCTAAATGAATTGTGCCTCTTAGGTATCTAAGAACATGAGTAAGAGCTTTGTAGTGGGATATGGTAGGAGAGTGCATTTGTTGACATAACCAGTTAACCACATAGGCTATATCCGGATGAGTCACCTAAAGGTATTGGAGAGATCCTGTCAATTGTCGATAGAGAGTGGGGTTATGAAATTATGTACCTTATTCTAAAGATGCCAACTTGCGAACCGACATTGGTGTGTTGAGCAATGTGCTGTCCTCCATGCCTACATTGGAAAGGATTTGCAAATTTAGGGCTGTAAATGAGTCGAGTCTGAGCTCGTGTTCGACTCGTTCGAATTCGGCTCGTGTTCGAAATCGGCTCGTGTTCGAAATCGCTCGTGAACAGTGTTCTCGTGTTCGGCTCGAATAACATTTTCATGTTCGTGTTCGGCTCGAATAACATTTTCATGTTCGTGTTCGGCTCGAATAACATTTTCACGTAAGCAGCAGTTTGTTACATAAGCCATAATGATGAACTATAATAACATCTGTAAGCCACAGAGACCGAATTTGGGAGCTGCATGTTTTATGAGCCATGTAGGTTGTAATTGATCACATAGGTGCAGTGATGAAACTGTAATAACGTTTTTAGGTTATAGTGGCTGGAGTTGGGAGATGCATGAGCTAGGAACCATGTAGTCCGTAAATAAGACTTATAATAACATACGTGGGACGCCAAAGCTAGAGTTACGAGTTGCTTGAGTTTTAGACTACATAGGCCATAACAGTGAGTTGTAAAAGTGTCAGGTGGTCATCAAAATTGTAGTGATGACTGTAATTATAATGAATCACATAGATCGTAGCTCAGAGTGAAGAGTTATGAGGAGAGGACTTTAGAAGTTTGAAGAAGGTCACCACATTGTTAGTACACGCTTGTAAGCAGTTATGACAGAGAATTACATCATATTGAAGGAACGTCGTTAGACCCTCTTTAGGTTGCATTATTGTCCCATAGGATTCATCAACGTTAGCAACAAGGGTGCGGCTGATGGCTCTCAATGGTGGTCAATGAGCGTTAGTCGACGAAGTTGCCAAGTACGAGAGCAGGAAATTTTTAGCAGGTCTTTGGTTCATAACATTACAGGAATTCGACTCCTCTCAGTCCAACTCTAGCTCTAGTTCTAGTTCTTCCCCCTTTTAATAAAGGAAGTAGAGAGCTCTATTTATAGAGTTTGGGAGTGACTTTTATGTAAATAAGGCAGAAATTTGGACCACTTTATTCAACAACCCACGATATTTTACGGACATTTAAGTGTCTTAATGATATCTCAATCAAGTGAACTTCGGATTGTTGCTTTCATCTCATCGAGACGATTGATTCGATTATAAGCTTGTTAGATTTAAAATTCATTTAATCTTTCAACTGATCACTCAAACATTCCAAAAAAGGTTTACCAGCTTGGTTTGGGCTTGATTTGACTTGTATAAGACCATTTTTAGTGTCATTGGGTCCATCTCGTCGAGCTAACCATTTTGTCTATAAGTTCGTTGAAATCGGAATTTTGGATGATTTTTAACTTGAATTTGAATGTTTATAAACTAAAAAATTTCTCGAGATTCATGCAAAATGACAAAATTTATCGATGATGTATCAATGTTATTGAAGCTTTCCACGACACTTTAAAATCTTGATCTGGTTTAGGTTCATCTCGCCAGGGAGTTCAATTCAAATGTAGGGTTGACTAACTAGAAATTTAATGATCCTAAATTCGGTTTCTTAAAATTTCAAATCAAAATTTACGTCAATATTCATGCTTGCTTGAACGAATTTTCTTATGACAAATTAATCTCAAAATGGTCAGAATAATGACTCGTATCTGTTTTAAATTATTACTAGTCAAATTCAAACCAACAAATATTTCAAATTTTATAATCACTCGGTAAACTACCTAGGAGGGAAATATCATGATGACTTTGACAACATCAAATAGGAGGGGTTTTGCACCATCATGCTTCCTCCATGCTCATTTTTAAAAGCGTTGAAAATTAGTTTTCTATCCTTCTTAATTTGGACTGTTAAGCGGCTAAAACAACTGACGTAAATTGGAGTGTGGGTCTTGATAACTTGTGAAATATGATGCCCTTTACATTGACAATCTCTCCCCTCCTCTCCTCTTTCACACGATATCTTTTTTGTTCCCGACTTTATCTTGGCTATTAATATACGAAAATAGATGATCTAAAAAAATAACGGTAATAAAGTGAAAAATCGAATAAAAAAAATCGTAAAATAGAAAATAACGAAATACACTGATTTAAGTGGTTTGGCAAATTGCTTATGTTTACGAAGCTGCAGAGGATTTTATTACTTTGAGAAATAAACTCATCAATCACCTCGATGATTACAAGAAAGAATGTTTTTTTTCTCTCTCTCTCCTCCCCTTGTAATCTTTCTCGAATTTGGTTTCCCATACATCTCTCTTTGTCATTGGTAGATTTCCAGGTTCTTCTTCTTGTTGAGAAATTAAGGCAAAGAAAAATATGAATCGGCACAAATCCGGAATAACACACAGAGATTTACGAGGTTCGACAGAGATACCTACATTCTCGAGAGCAGAGTGGTGATTTCATTTTCAATATTCAGAAAAGAGTATATAATACAAGATTCAGCTCACCTAGAGTAACAGACATGACATATATATAACTCTATAGTACAATATGTAATTACTTAAATTTTTATGTATCAAAACGCGGGGTGTTGCCCCTGCAGCCCCAACTCACATAATAAAACTCCCTCGATTAGACAGATCATTCCACTCCACTCCGCTCGTGGGCTCTGCTCTGCTCCAGCACCTGTCCCATTTATGGTATATGAGTCATACATAACAAATTTTCACCTTGACGAATATCCAGCCCCTTATGAGAATTATATATACCCAACAAATCTCCATCTTAACGAATATCCAACCCTTTAGGAGAATTTCTTATGTACCAAAATGGGTTGGACCACCACGCTTCCATTGTGCCCTCGCTCCCCCCTAACCCACTAAATTCCAAGAGACGCATTTTCAATTTCAAAAGACATCTCATCATTCCAAGAGACTCCAAATTCTGGTATTATGAGTCCTACCTAACAAATCTCAGTGTGTTCTTCTAAATTTGTGTCGATTCATATTTTTCTTCATCCTAATTTCTCAACAAAAGCTGTATTTAGTTTCAACTCAAATTTATATTAAGTATAATTTATCAAATTCTATAAATTAAGATTTAAAAAAATTAGGTTATAGTAGAGAAGCACGTGAGCAACGGCAGAATACATTGCCTAATAATCATATTTATTAAATTCAGATTTAAGTCGTAAAAGGGACAAGACGGGACGCTGGAAAAAAGAGTGCGAGAAAATTAGATTTAACATAAGAGTAGAATTTAATTTTTATTTTTTAAATATTTGACTGAATTCAAGTTAAATCTATGAATAAGTCATGTGAATAGCACGCTATGAAATACTGCAGAAATGTTACATACAGGCAGCTAAATTTATATAAAAATATTAAATACACATTTATTTTCAGAATTCTCATTTCACATTTGCGTTAAACTCAAAAAGAAAATAAAAGAAAGAAAAAACAGGTAGCAAATCGAAACAAAAAAATAAAACAATCTTATAGAACTTTTAATGCCGGCATGCTACCCGTATTAATCCACCCACAAAAATTTGAGTCAACTGGTCTACATAACGTGGCTTGAACCGAAGAAGCGACAAACTCACCGGATCGACCGATTTTCTCAAACCACCTCATCATTCTCGCCTGACATATCCTCAAGCGATTTTCCCTTGGACTCCGGCACCAGGAAGGTGAACAACAGACCCACAAGATTGCAGCCGGCAAGTAGAAAGAGCGAGTTTCTCACACCAATACCAGGAGGGTAGCCATGATCAGCCCGTGCTGGATCAGGATTCTGCGCAAGATAAAGGAAACCAAAAGAGCCAATTATCGCTCCCAATTTGCCCGTCGCCGCTGAGATCCCGTGACATGTCGATCTCAACCTCGCTGGGAAAATCTCCGCCGGCACGATAAAGGTAGTGCTGTTCGGCCCAAAATTAGCGAAGAAAAACGTGAATCCATACATTATAATGAAACCAATGTGATGGCCTGGTGTGGTCCAATACGTGTAGGTAATTGGCCAGGCCTAGCATGAACAGAGTCATCATCGCAAAACCAAGCATTTGAATGGTGAAACGCCCGATAACATCGATTAATGCGACGGTGAACCAGTAACCGGGAACGGTGCCGCAGAGGGCGATGAGGGTTTGCGCTCGCGCAATGCGGAAGACTTCCTCCAGCGCGTTCATGGTTGCCCCTTTTGGGATCCACCCGATAGCGCTAAAAATGTCTTTTTGGAACAGATTCTGGCTGTAGAAAGCGATGTCAAGGAGGAACCATGTGGTCGTCGTGCCGACGAGGTGGAGACCATGGCGGCGAACGAACTCTTTCGAAAACAGCCCGAAGCTGTTTGCTTTTTTGCCAATGAAGCGCTCGACTTTATCATGCTCCTCCTTGATCTCCACCTGGAGGACCTTGGACATATCGGAAGCTGCCTGCTTGGCGTTCTTAGCAATAAGAGCGGTGTAGCGCGCGGTCTCGGGCATCTTCATTCGCCAGTAGTATGTGAGCGCGGCGGGGATAGCGCCGACCATGACGACAATACGCCAAACATAATCAGCCTGCGGGACGGTGGAGGCGATAGGGTCAGCGGCATAAGTCGGGGCAGGGAAGTGGTTCTTAAAAGCGGCGGAAACAGCAATGGCGACCATACCGCCGGCTAGAATGCCGAACCCCTGCATGGCGAACACTGCGGCGATGAAAGCTCCGCGGGTTTTTTTATTGGCGTATTCAGACATGATGGTTGCGGAAAGAGGGTAGTCGCCGCCGATACCAAAACCGAGCCAAAAGCGGAAGAAGCAGAGGGTAGCCATGACGCCTTTAGAGGTGTGGCCGAAGGAAAGTCCGGAGCACACGGAGCAGATAACCATGAGCAGGAGGGTCATGCCGTAAACCTTTTTGCGGCCCAGCTTGTCTCCTAGCCAACCGAAGAAGAGTTGGCCACTGAGGGTGCCGCAGAAGGCGACGCCGTTGACGGCAGCGGAGACATGGGGAGGGAGGGAGCCAGGGGTGGGAGAGCCGTCGACATGGTAATATATGCGGCCGAGGAGTTTGGTGACAAGGGAGATGCAGAACAGATCGTAGGCGTCGGTGAAGAATCCCATTCCGGCAATGACGATGGCTGTGAAGTGGTACCATTGCGTCTTGGCGACATCGAGGGCGGTGAGGACCTCAAGTTGTTCCTTGGCCATTGTATCAAAGATGAGATCTTTAGAGCTCTGTATGAACGGAAGGGGAAGGAGGAGGGGAAGCGCTTAAATGGTGGGAACGCAGAGCATATTTGGGCATCTATTGAAGGAATATTCTATTGATTCGTGAGACAAAGACCCTAAGAATTTGTCGCTGCAATGCCAACAGCCGTACACCTATGCTTTTCTCCTCTTAAATTCTGTTTTTGATTCAGAAGGATGGGAAAAAATGGTTGGTGTAGATTTGTTCGAGAACGGACGATGTTTCCGCAGCAACAGTGGGGATTATTCTGCAAATTATTCCACGGAGGCAGTTTTAACTAAATTTTTACTAAAAATAATTAAATGGGAAATTTACATACGTGCTACATAATTTTATATATTTAAAATTAAAATTTTAATATTTGCATTCATAAATATGGTGCTATAAAGCTTGTATAAGATGGTGTATTTCGCTTTTTAAAAAGTGTTAAATTATTATGTTCGGCGTGATGTCAAAAATTTGAGTGATATGAATGGAAATATTAAAGCTTCGAGGTTGGATATGTAAATACATAAAATTTGTGTGATGTGTATGTGTGTGTATAAATGCCACAAAATAAATTTGATATTTCAAGATTTCTTCAAGAGAATGTATAACTTTTAGGTTTTTTTCCTATTCATGTTGAAAATGTGATCTTATTTATAGAAACAATTTAATAAATTTATTCAAAATCTAAGATAACTTGATCAAAGAGTATGCATTAATTAAATTAGTTATATATCATTCTTTCAATATTTAAGTATCGTAATAATTATTTAACACGAGTTGAGCCTATGCTCGCTAGTGTTCGACTTGTTTATATTTCAAGCTCAAAAAGTGTGTTCGTGCACGAGCTGTTCACGAATAAAGAGTTGTTTTGACATCAGATAGTCTTAAGATGTTAAGGGTTGGGACAAGGTTTAAAAACAGTTGTTTATATAAAAAAAAACATTTGACTCATCAGAGAAGGTTAACAGATATATGTAAATGTTATTATTGGTTTTACTTTGTACTTCTGTATTTTCATTTTCGGTAGTTTGTAGATTGTACTTTACAATTTTTTCTTTCGTTTACTGTGCACTCTTGTATTTTTAATTTTAATAGTCTATAGATTGCATGCAATTTAGTGTTGCACTTTCTTCTTACTATGCATTATCGTACTTTCATCTTTAGTAGTATGTAGATGCTCTAATTAAATTTAATTTCCTTCTTAAATATGACTAATAGAGGGAGTGGTGGTCTGCCCCCCCATCGGGGGATGTGTCGGCCTGCAAAAATTTGTTTGCTGACGAGGTCATGGACGTGGTGGTGCTGACCCGACCCGTAATTACGAGATATTTATATTCCAAAAAATTGTCAAAAACTTGCCCCGAATTATTTTTGGCGTCTAGTGTGCAAAATTGATATGTTATAAGCTTTAGAATTTTTTATTAATATTTTACACACTATGGTATTACGCAAGTATACGTATCGTTTCAAGTAATATAGAATTTTCTTTAAAAACCTCAGTATCGATCTCACAGGGACGCTGTAACTTTTTATAATGACTTAGAAAAGCTTCTATCTAAATTATAGATAAAAATGATAGGAGAATAGTGTCGAAATATTTCTAAAGAATTAAAACTAAATTTATGCGCAGACTGATTTTAAGCAGAAAGTAAGTGCATTTTTTTATAAACTAATAAGGTTTAAAAGAGTTTGAATATTATGAAAGATCTTTCCCCTTGCAAAGAGATCTTAATCAGCATAGGATTTGAATGTTTTAAAAATATAAAATATTGTATTGTGACAAATAAAATCATACATATTCCTTACCCCCCTCTCGGTGCATGCGAAGAACATTGGATAATCTTAAGTTTGTTCCAGCTTGTGTAGTAGTGTTGAGTAGATTCTAACCTCTCACTTCTAGATCACCCACAGTTCCCTCTCTATAAGAGCTACTGGGGACTCTTATATCCAAACTCAAGATCGAATTGATAAAAGAAGCTTGCATTTCACCCTAGAAATATCAATTCTACACCTATCAAAACTTATTTCCCTACTTATTTGCACTCTCCTTAAATTTTGGTCACCCTCCTCATAATGTTAGTGTGACGGTCACAAGTTAGGTGAAATCTTAGCCCTCCCTGGTCATTATGTTTCGCAACAGATTTTAACCTCACAAGTGGTCAGTTTACAAAGACAATGAAGAATCAGTGAAAATGACATCAATTTTTTTTTAAATAAAAAGAAATTTTCAAATCATTCTCATCCCACATGATTAATTCCCATATAAATGAAAAAGAAAGAAAATTACTCAAAATTCATGAAGAAAACACAAAAACACATATATTTGTATTTAAGATCAAGTTTGCATAAGAAAATATAACTTAAACAAAAAGAGAAAATACTTATCTTAGGCTTCTCCCCAAGCAAATCCTAAAGTTCCTTGGAAGTAATCTCCAAACTCTTCTTGTAAGGATCCAAAGAAAATACACTAAAAACTCTACTCTACTCTCTAATCAAGTGGACTCTCTAAATAATCTAAGTTTTTCTTCTCATGACAGTCATCTTTAAACTCTTATCTGACCATAATAAATAAGAATCTCTAAATCCCGAAGAGTTTCCTTAAGCACCCCTTCAAAATTTGTCCAAATTCAATCATCTCTGAAAGAAAATGTCACTGACGCCTAGCGCCGATCTTCAGCTGGACTTTGGTGCTTTGGCGCCACAGCCACATGTCATAATTTTGCCTTCAATTTTGCTCATTTTCTTTAAAACACCATTTCCTGTACTGAATCAAATAATATCCAAAATTTTTTTTCATTAAAACACAATATCATAAAAAATGTGCATAAAATGAAAAATGTGCATAAAATGAACCATGTATATTTAAAATAGATAATTTTAAGGTGTATCAGGTACAGAGAGCACTAAACCAACACTACCTCTAATCCAAGTTACCACACTAGCACTCCACCAGTAGCGGCCATGACACCACCACCACCACCAGTCACGGCCATGACACCACCACCAGCCGCGACCATGACACCACCACCGGCACCAGTCACGACCATGCACCACCGTAGCCACTAGTCATGACCACAACACTAGCACCATTAACATCAACTATTATTGATTCATCGTCCTGTTCAAGCAACACGAGCAACCATCATCATCTCCTAGCAGTGGAGAACACGTAAGTTTTAATTTAATACTGACATTAATGCCTTAATTTTTTTTTTCATTTTACAGAGAACCAATCATATGTTATTTTCAAATTTAGTCTCTGCACACATGTCATCCATTCCATCAGAGATAAAATTTGAAGCAAGTATGAGTACCCATACTTATCCTGGAGGAAGATCCCGATGAAAGTTCAGATATGTTGTTTGGGGAGTTTAAAATAAAACCCGAACAGAGAAATTACAATTATGTATGTATTTTTATGAATCTAAAAAATTTTAATTCAATTTACTGACACAATGGTCATATCCTCCTGAGGAGGAGGCACACATTTGAAGGAACTTCAAGCACAAGATGAGCGGTTGTCTGTGATACCAGTTCAGTGATATACACAAGACATGGTTTGGTGAGGATGTGTTTATCGAACTACTCAGGGCCTAGGACTCTCCCGAGTATCAGAGGAAGAGAGAGCAGGCAATCCTGAATTGTCGTTCTAACTGCAGGGACATGGGGGCCTCGAAGCACACCTGTGGAGAGCTCCTAGGTACAGAGTACACGAGGGTGTTGGTAAGACTTATTTTTTGTACTAAATCTTATCTTACATTAAATGTTTGCTACTATTCCATTATAATAACATACATTGGAGAAAGGATGGGAGCTAAGTGCTGCAGAGTTACACAAGCGCACTCATAGGTGGCAATTATATTAGTCTTGAGTGGAAAGGAGATCGTTAGCGACCCAGGTCACAAGATTAATGAGTACAAAATTCAAGTAACTATCAAAATTTGTTTAGTTTTACTTTCATTAATCATATGTATTGTAGGAGGTCATCCAGAGGCTCAAGGAGAGCTGATCTAAGCAGTCGAGCTGTGGTTCGAGCACATCTCACAATCCTTCTGAGTACAATCTCAGAGGGAGGCTTTCAGCGGGAAGAAGGGCAGGGTCTACAGGTTTGGGTCCCAGACACCAATCTTTGATTCCTGTCCTACCTCTAGCACATCTGATGCTTCCATTTTCACTTCACATGAGGAGGAGATTTATTGCCAGGTTGCTGCCTAGGTAGTCGCTATGAGATCGGAGATGAGGGCAGAGATTGAAGCAATGTTGCGTTCTGAACTGCAGAAAGGGAAGGAGCCAGTGCAGGATGATGGTGGGGATGATGATGATGAGGAGATGGCACATGAGGGTGAGGAGGATGAGGAAGGAGTTTTTCCTTATTTGTTTGTGTATTAAACAATTTATTATTAGCGAACATTATTTTTATTGTGTATTAAACAATTTATTAATTCATTTTTTTTCTTTTTTTTGTATATTGGCTATGTGTTAATTAGTTTTGGTACTATATTGTGTTGTGTTTTGATTGCAATGCTATGATTGTATGTGTGTATATTGTAACATTGAAAGAGGGATTTAATTTTTTTTCTTATGGTACAAGATTTTGACAACATTTTTACGGTTTTATGACCCCTTATTTATACGCTGACGGTTTTTCAACGGTTTATCAAACAAGAGGCCTCTAAACAAAATATTGCACTTTTGTTGCAGTCAAAATTATCAGTAAATTTTCACTGTTAATTGACGATTGCGCTACATTTTACCGACGATACTGCGACTTTCTGACTGAAGTGCAATACCTTTTCTATAGACATATGTATCGGTTATATAACCGACGGTCAAGCTACGATTAAACATGACATATTTTTTTTTATCTATAACGACGGTTATGACGCGTCGGATACCCATCGGTTAATGTAAATCATCGCTAAATAGGTCGGTAATTCTATTATTGACAGGAGTTTTTGCTACATCGATTTTGTCATCGCTAAACCGTCAATAAATATATTACCTATGATTTATTCATTATTACCAAAAATATTTGATCGTCGGTAATAAATTAAATTTTTGTAGTGTGTTAACGTGTCTGAACTGGGTCATAGCAGGTTAAGATGTCGGAACTAGGTATTATCTTGTTGTGACGGGTTTACGTCGCCAGACCACATGTTGCCTGATTAAATTGATTTCATTGTCGTGGGCCATGCCAATGATACAAGAAGCACGATTGAACGACGGAAGATGGCTGGATCGAACAGCGAAGCAGAGTGGGTCGTGACACTGAGCTATGGATCACTATCTATGAGACGGGGCTGCGGATCAGACGGCAAGTATTTACATATTTTATTTATTTATCATTTTATCCATTAATTTTAAAATGATGTCGTTTGTGCTTGAAAATCAAACTTTTGGAAGCCGTCAATAAACAACTTTTTAAGCACTCAGCTTGTCTTTTTGAGTATCAAAATTAAACTCTCAAACCATATGGCTCCATCGTGAGCTTTCACCCAAACGAACAAAAGCAATAGATTAATTTTCACATTTGCCTTTACTCTTGTTAATTCATTTGAAAAATTTAACCGACCTAAACTTATAATATGATTATTAAAACATCCCTTAAACCAGATCTTTTTGCATCAACAAGAAAAACAATGAGCCATTATTCAAATCTCTCACAAGCAGGTACGTCAAAACGTCATCCTCAACACAAGTGTACCATACAATATTGCTAGCAAGGAAAAGATAAAATATAAGAGATTTTGCAGATTGGAGGAAATTTCCAATATTAAATTTCCCATTTTTCATGTAAAATTTGAGTGTCAAGACGCATACACTATACAACTAACAAGCAGGGATGGGCTGCTTTGATAAAAAATTGAACAAGGACGACCTCACTACCACATGCTACATGAGAGACAGATTTTTCTATAGCTTACACCAAATAAATATACAATATTTCATCTGGTTTCTTCTTGGTTGCGACCACTAACTACATCACTAATGTTAAATTACAGAAAAAAGTTGCAGAACTCCATTCCAAGCTCGCAAGGCAAACTTAACATCACTCTGAATCAGCAAAATGTACTCTGCGCAATGGTTCACTCTGCTACTGCAAGCCTCTGCCGAATCTCTTGTGTGCTTGACATTTTATTCACACTGAATACAAGCGCAATGTGTCAGAATGGTCATAGAGGTCTTTTTTGCATCTCAACTTGTAAACAGTTGCACAAAACATAGTTAATGCTCTGAATAATGCACTTCACATGCCTATATAGATTGTAATTCTCTAACCAAGTCCAAATAAAATAATGGATCTAACAAATTTTACTTTGTTTCCGATCATATTTTCTAGGGAAATTTACATGTCACAAAATTCTTATGTATTCACATACTAGCACTGAAAATTTGATATTTACACTCATAACATTTTTGTGTTATAAACCTATGCATGAAAAAGTCTATTTTCAAATTAAAAAGTTAATAATAATGATAATTTGAGTGTAGAGCATGTAAATATGAAAGTTCAGGTGCTAGATATGCAAATACATAAGAATTGTGTGGCATGTATGTAAATGCCCCAAACGTTTAGCTTCAAACAACCAAATGAGCCCTCCATGAAATTAGTAATCCATCCCAGACATGTAGCGCACAAAAGAAGGGATGATATAAGAAACTCACCAATAGAGGACATTCCCTGAAATTGTTGTCTTCCTCAAAATCCAATCTGGGACTAATTCCTCCAATAACTCCAACTGCTGTTCAACTTCATCTGAAGCACATCAAATAAAATAAATATTATACAACATTAAGCATTAATATGCTGTATCAAAGAACACAAAACATTACAAATCAAGTCTTACTTCTATCAACTACACTGCAGTTATATGAAAGAATCTTGTGAACAAGCTCTCGCTTTGTAATTACAGATCTATTCCCCGTCTGAAATATTAGGAGTATGGAATCAAAAAGCTTAGGCAAACTTGCAATCATCTTCTTCCGCAGCCTGGCCTCAGCTGCATTGGCTTCCTTTTCCTCCATCGCAGTTTTTTCCTTCTCCCTTATCTACAAACAGATGATAATATATTCAAGAGCTTGTCTAAATTGAAGAGGATGAAAAACTACAACCTCAAAGTTATCTAAATAGACTTACATCTTGTAGAAGTGACTCTGGAAGAAAACCAAGAACATCATCTTCAACTAGTGAAGCTTCAGATAAGTTTTCTGCAACATCTGACTCCACATTCTTTCTTGGAGTCCAAAATAATTTGGTTCGAGTTGCCCGTTTCACAACAGCTTTTTGTGGAGTCTCATCGATTGTGGATGTGTGATTTCTCTTTGGTGTGTGAAGGTCTGGCGTAAGGGTCATTAGCCTTGCAGAAGATAGAATGCCCTTGACTGGAGTGGATTCGGAAGATGTTATTTCACTTGCAATGCTGCTGTGTACACTGGTCAGCATTTCTGAATCCTCTTCTGACGTCAAGAGTCTTCTACTGGGAAAAGAAAGCACTGGTTTTTTGTAAAGTGGAGGCTTTGAAGAAATTTTAACAGGGGATGGAAAACTGGAAACTAATGAATCAACATTAGTGGCAGCATCACTCAAGGATGCAAGAGGAGTTTTCATTTCATCAGAACATGGAGATCTTGAAGAAAACCTCCTCTGGAAAGATGAAGAGAAGTGTGAAACTTTAGTTAAAGCTTCGGCTTTTTGGGCAGTGGGCAATGATCCGGTTGGAATAGAAGGGGCTAATTTATTAAGTTCAGTGGACATGCTTGGTTTTGTGAAACCAAAAGGATGTGGCAGTGCTTCTTCCGGGATGTCATCTTCCTGAAAGCAGCGAAAAGAAACCTTTTTCAGTAAATAATCAGATTATGCCACAAGAAAATAAGAAGAAGCATCAAATAAATCAAGAGATCCGTACCTCTGGATGTTCTCTAGCAAACTGGACAAGCCTCGTTCTGAAAACTTTTCTTAAGGCTGAATGTGCACTCTCCCATTTCTGTTTCAGGTTGCTTTCTACTGCCTCTGGTTGCAGAGAAACTTGAAGTTCTGGCTTCATGCAGCAGGTAGCCTCGTCAAACAAAAGCACCTTTTTAATTGAAATTGCTTCAGGTAGGATATGCTTCATTTGTGCTAAATGCTTATAAGTAAAGCTCCTGAAATAATCAGAACACAAGAAGATTAATTTACAGCACTTTGCTCAAATATAATCCAAATTACTATACTAACTATAAGGCATGAATAGAAATGATTTTTTCTTAAACAAAACATGTACCTTTCTGTTAAACGTTGTATGGTAGCACTGATGTTTGTAAATGAACTCAACGCTCCTTTCAGCCGAACTAATCGGATTGAACAGTCCAAGCAATTGAAGAACTCTGCCAGAATTTCATAACTGCATATAAAGCAAGAGATTATTTAAGTTTAAATATTTGAAGAGGAAATTAAGAAAAAAATGAAACTTCAAAGATTAAAAAAAAATCCTTCAAAGAGAATAGAACACCATAAAGACATTAAAAAATTTTCATAACCAGTTAATCTTATTCTTTATTAACTGAAATATCTTCTTCGACAGTTGGATACCCACATAAAATTAACAAAACCCTCTAATCATTTCCAAAACAGATTACATATTAACCATCAAAAAATAAAATGAAATATCGCAGTGAAAGAATAAAATAAGAACAAAATGGAATTTCGAATCGCCTTTTTCAACGGTTCGATCAAACCACTTCATGATACTAGAACTGGGCAAATATCTACATTAATGTAGAATAAATAAAAGACCCTAATTTTAACTTCAGTTTTCACTTTGCAAAATTAAAGAAAATAAAAAGTAAAGATTCAGAAAACCACTGAAAAGACCGGGGAAAAACTCAAAATCCTACTTTTCCGAAAGCTTCTCAGTGTTTCTTGCGGCTGAGGACGAGGTGATCGATTCGGAACATGATTGAGATTTCTGCCACGGCTCGCCATCAGATCTCTGAAGATCCGAACGGCTGGAGTATTGATTTCCGGGCATCGGTAGCCCCATGGCAACCCGACGCGCGTCGCTGATTGAAAAGGGCAGGCTCCGTCTGCCGGCACGCCGAGGAAGCTGTGCTGGCTTCTCCGGCGTGGGGATCTCCTCTGAAGCAGATACACTAACCGATGAAGCCTTATGCCGAAGAGGAGAAGTTAACGGCATCTTCTGCTTCTCGATATCACCGGAGAAACCAGAAGGCGTTAGGGGTTCCATCTCAGTTGGTAGAGAGCAGCTCAAGTGGCAAAGAGGGAAGAAGAAGAGGCAGATAGAGGGAAGATTACCAGGATGGGAAGGGACTTGGCGGGTTATAACGTTACATTTTGGCGGGAGCGTCAGTTGCAGCTTGCACGTCCACCACGATGGCGCCCGGCATGTGCGGGATGGGGCATGATATTCAGTTATGGCGTCAAATATTCATAAAGATTAAATGGAATTATTTGTATGATAAATAAATAAAACATATATATATATATATATTAATTTTGTGGCAACAGAATGATAATTTTTAGTATTTAAAAGATACATAATATTTTTACATGAAATTTCATGAAAGAGGAAAAAATTATGAGGCCTATCATAATTTAAATAATTCATCTTCTCGTTGATTAGAGTAGATAGGGTTATAAATATGGGTCACTAGCTTAAACTGTGATTCTAAGATAACATATTAGAAAAGTAATTAAGGTTGGTGATGATAATTAGAAGACAAATGTTATTTTGTAGATATAAGTGTCATCTATGGATAGTGGCAGCAAGGAGATCATGAGATGATGATGGAGGATCAAATATAGTAAGCCAATAACAATGATAGTTAGATGATGATGATTCCACAATTATAAAATAAAATGTTCATGAAGGATAGCAATCAAACAAACGACAACTATTAGGCAATGATAATTGGGGGATAATGATGGTAATATTGATTGAGGAATGATAAAATGATTAATAGTAGTGATCACTAATTAAAAGACAAAGCTCTATGGTTATTTAAATATAAACTCTCCCTTATTTTAGGTTCCCTTCACTTAAATAATGTAGGTCTATTTACAAGTTATTTAAATAATGTTTTATGTGTTTGGTTTGGGACCATTTGAACTTTAGAACAAATATTTTTAGTATGACTAAGCTCATTTCATCGAAATATTTTTCTCAACTACAAGCTTACTAAAAGTAAAATTCGGATGAACCTTAATTTAATTATAAAAATTTTCAATTTAATTATTACAATAATATCATGTTTAATCAAATGATTGTTTTAATTATATAATATAATCATATCCATCTGCAAATCGAAAGGAATCTTGCACTATATTTTGCAAGCCGACTATGACGATCGCCCTTTACTATCCCCAGTTCTTCTCTCGCAGTCTAAGAAGTTTAGGCTACAAAAATAGCGTGTCACCTTTTAATTTTTTCTTGAGGTCATTTTTTGTTTATTTATAATATTCTTTATAGTTTCTATTGAATCTTGAATTGTCTTTTATGAACACGCCCCGAGAGTTAGAACATGACAAAGGAAAAAAAAAGAAAGAGTAGAATAACTCCAGAATTCATTGTAGAGAGAACCAGAGAGCCCTCTTTATTTGTATTTTTTTCTCATATTTATAGAGATGAGTTTTGTACAGTTACGTAAAGGAAAGAGCAGTTATAGAA
>NW_018165746.1:100887-104613 GCF_001263595.1 Phalaenopsis equestris | reverse complement strand
AGGAAAGAGCAGTTATAGAACCCGCTCTTAATACCATTGATGCTTTAATTAATCATATGGATTTCATACCATATCTTTAATATAATTTGAATCCTAATGGGATGATAATTTGTTGGTTGACTTGTTTGAATTTGACCAACTGAGTGGCTACTGAGCCTAGAGTTGGTCGGCTGAGGCAATCAGTCGAGTGGTTATTTCTTTTTTTTTCTCTTTTTTTTATTTTTGAAAGAATCGTCAGCTTGTCTATTGTCATACAATTCTCTGTTGCAAATAGGTCTCTCTTTCGGATCATAAGAATGATCTGAAGAAGAAATGAACTAGAAAAACAGGGACATATAATGAAGAAGACAAACAAAAGAAAGAAAATGTGAAGAGAATACGTGTGATATACCTCACAAGGATATGCCAAGTATGTCTGCCCAGACAAGATCAGGCAGAAGAAACTTTGACAAATATCCTCGAAATAATACCTACATAGATTACTCACAACCAGAGATTCATTTGTGTTTGTCTATTATGGGGTCTAGAATGCTCCTAATGGGATAAATCTCACTTGGTTAATTACATCTTGGGGGTTGCCTAAAAATACTCTTAATCTAAAAGAGTTTTGCTTACATTAGTAGTGATGACTAACACAGGGTTATCAAAGGACAGTTATTTTGCATTAGAATGTTTCGATGCTTTGAAAGCTCCTGCTAAGCCACAGGGCAAAGAGTGAATCTCTCACGGTCCCATTCCTAAAAAACTCAATCGTATCTCAAATGAAGCTTACGAAATAACCAAGTCATTCTGACCTGGAATCCAAATACGTCAAAGCACATATGGGTCATAGAGGCAGAAGACAAATCATCGTATCTCAAACGAGCGACAGCTCAATCGTAATCAGGTCGTCAAGATGATATCAAGGAAAGAAAAAGGAGCAACTAGGCTCAAAGTGGATAGTCAAAGAAAGGGAGGATTAATCCTTAGAAGGTAGTGGTAGCTGGGTCAGGGCACTACGGATCTGTCATCCCAAGCTACTGGGACCCTAAGCCAACATAGTCGTGAAGGTAGTCAACCCAATACGTCCAAAAATCTTCAATAAGCAATCTGTGAATTGTGTCATCCGTAGGGATCTCAATAGCCTTATGGTCAAATTAACGAAAATATATCCTATGACTATAAGGTGGAGCTCTGAGAGGCAGGACTTATACCCACCGAAGTGGAGAGGATTCCGCTAGAATGAAGAGAAAGGGATGTTCAGGTACAAAGCTTAAATGCTCCCAATGAAAGGACTTTCACCTCGTCTAAGTAGGGGAGCCTTCTAACGACATAGGCACACTAGATAACCTCTTATATAGAAAGATATGTTGGGTCAGTTGGGTTGGAGAAGCACAAGCTCAAGACATGCAAATAATGCAGTTATCTAGAGCAGTCCATAAATATTGTGAATGTCCTATTAATTATGACTTGAGTGAGAGCTATATCATGAAACCTGTTTGCAATCACGCCCAAAGACATGCAGAAAAGTAAAAGTAGGCTATTGAAAGTTCTAAATCTTTTAATCTTAAATTTTAATTCATCTTTAAATTTTTATTAGGATTTTTGTAGAAAAATTTAAAACTTTAATGTCCTAAGAGCCTGAGTTATAATTTTTGTAGCATCCCAAATATAACCAGAAAGAAATAGGGGAAACAACACAAGCATGCAATAATTCAGGAAAAAATAGTTGAACAAGCCAAGTAAAATAATGAAAAAGTTGGTTCCTCTGGGTCGGCGACATGTCCTAAAAATAAAGAAAGGGGTGACTGGACTCTACATATACATGCCCGATTTTAATTCTATGCATAAATGAAACTTAGAATTCAGGTACGGGACATGCGTTTGCTGCTTCTAGACTTTGTCATGTGGTTTCACCCTCCTGGCACCTCAAAGCATGTGCTTGTACCTTATTTCTAAAATGGGACTCTCCTAGGGAATCTAAAAGTACATAGGAAAAATCAAGAAAGGACCCAACTTGCATGAAGAAAATGTTAGCAGGAAAGCCGACAAACATGCAACGCATACGGGTCATGTCTTATGTGGGAGCTTAGCAGCACCTGCAAGAAAATGTTAGCATGCAAATCATCACATGCTCCCCCTTTTATTTTACATGTGTGTATGCATATATATGACATCACCCCTTGTAGAAGCTTGCTCTAATATAATATTATGCATATCAAAACATTAAGCATGCAAGCACGCCAAATGCACAAAAGATGATGCATGGTTAAGGCAACCAAACCTACAGAGCATTATAGTCAGGTCATCAAAAAGAACGCCTAGCATTCTAGTTCATAACCTTGCACACCATCTAATATAGTGCCCTAACCAACATCTAAGAGAGTACATGTTTATGTCAGTAGGCTATCGTATGTTTTGTCGTATTTGACTTCACCCGCCCCATCCTAAAAATCCAAGAATTCAAAGAGGTGTTATTATATGAAGGTTTTGTAAAATCTTTTGAAAAAATTAACCTCACGTACGCTCTACGCTAAGTATTCAAGTAGATTCCAAATAGATTTTGTAAGTATGATGTGTAAGTAATAAAAATATAAATTTGTATACTTTAAAATAGGTCCTAAGAAAAGAAAAGCATAAATGGCACATATTAGATCCCTTGGAACCTTAGCACAATATACACATGACAGCCATGTTGCGATAGCATGTATTGCCCATCGGGACGTCCTCACAGACAATACTAGTTGTCATGTCATGACTAATAGGGAGTCACTTAGCTGGCGAGCCAGTTTTGTTGTCTAGATGATCACGGATGCACATGCAAATGCAAAGTGATCCAGTGCACTACGACCAAGTCATAGAGACTGAATAGATCAGGAGATAGTGGATATCTGTCACGAGCACACTAGCAACGTATATGCTGATGGTGCAAGGATGCATGATTTTTTTCCTTTAACTTTTTAGTTTTAAAGGAGTCATAAGTTTGTCCATCGTCGTATACTTCCATTTTCCGAATAATTCTCTCTTCTGGATCTTGTGAATGATCGAGAGAAGAGAGGAATCAAAAGAAACAGACATATGACCAAGACGACAAACAAGAGAAAGAACATGGAGAGCCTACGTGTGATGAACCTTGCAAAAAAAAGTCATGTATGTCTACTCAAAAAAGATTAGATGGAAGTGTATTAAACTAATATCCACAAAAGAATATTTATGTAGACTACCCACACCTAGAGATTCATGTGTGTTTGTCTTATAGGGTCTAGAGTGCTCCCAAGAAGATGTATCCCACTTAGTTAATTACAACTTGAGGGTTGCCCAGAATACTCTTAATTTAGGGAGTTTTTCTTACATTAGCGTGTTGACCTCACTTTTGGTTGAGGTCTAGAAAACTTCTTTAGTAGCCTAGGTCTAGCCATAGGACTTTCCTATTGACTAGTCTTAGAAAATTAGAAGAGGTACCCCACCATTAGAAATTCAAAACTCTTCTTTTTACTCAGCTTGAAATTCCACATATTGATCTTAACCTCTAGCATTTAGTAGGTAAGATCATTATAAGAGAATTCAAGAAGAGTCCCTATAGGATTACTTGACTTTAGGGTCGACCCTGGGTGTTGACTTGGAACTAAGATACACCACATCTTCACAATACATTAATCCATGGTTCATTTAGAATGGATATCTATCCAATTCTATGTGAAATGCTTAACTTGGTATTTTGCCCCTAGGCACCTCCAAATTACCTAA
>NW_018165746.1:42615-94228 GCF_001263595.1 Phalaenopsis equestris | reverse complement strand
GAAGTTCTCCTTCGGATCTGTGGCATCCTCTAGTATTTCCTCCTTTGGACTCTAAAATAAAATGTTCCAAATTTGAACCAATCCCCCTTCACACTTCTTAGTCTGATATCTTTGAGATGTCCTTACCATTTGAATTCCTTGAAGATAATTTTTCCTTGATTTTTATCGAGAGTATTCTTAGGTAACTTTTGTTATCTAAGATGTAATTAACTATAGGGGCTTGCCCCTATAGGAAGCTTTTCCCGAACCCAGCACAATATAAACCCTATTTAATTCCTTATATTAAATAGGGGAATTTGTCGGCCAATATATTGGTTCCGCAGATCAAACGGATGTCTGACTTTCTCTAGTTTATTTGATCGAGCCTCACCCTTCAATTCTTGTATTCATCCTTTGGGATAGATACAGAATTTGAGGTAAAGTGCTCTTCCATTTAAACTATGAAAATTATGGGGTCAGTTTGACTTCATCTTTTTCAAAACTAAATTTTTTTAACGTCCTTCCGAAGCGGGCAACGGGATTTCAATTCCAATGACCGACAGCTTCTTACGGGCAAACTCCACACCAAAAATAGTGCCGACATAGCGATGACGACTAGCATCGGGTTATCAAAGGATGGTTATCTCAAATGGGAATACTCTGATGCGTTCAAAGCTCTGCCTAAGCCACATGACAGAGAGTGAGTCTCTCACAGTCCCTACATGTGTAACTGATTCATTAACATATTGAACCTACAAAATAACTGAATCATCCCGATAAGGAATCCTGATACATCAAAACACATTTGAGCCATAAAAATAGAGGACAAATCATCATATCTCAAACAGGTGGTAGCTCATTAGCGATCAGGTCATTGAGATGTTATTAACGAAGGCAAAAGGAGCGACATGACTCAATTGGGGTAGTCAAAAGAAGGGAGGAATAATCCCTAAAATGTAGAGTTAGTCGGGTCAGGGTACCACAAACCCATCATCCCAAGCTACTAGGAGCTTAGGCCTACCTGGTCATGATGGTAGTCAAACCAACATGTCCAGCGATTCCCAATCAGCAATCCATGAATTGCATCATCCACGGAGACCTCAGTAGCCCTAAGTTCATAGGAATTAAACTATATTCTATGACTATCATGTGGATCTTAAAGAGGTAAGACTTACACCGCTGGAAAAAATGAGAAAAGGAGGTTCAACTTCAAGACTAGAAACACTCCCAATAGAAGGACTTACACTCCGTATGGGTCGGGGAGTCTTCTAACGACCTAAGCGCACTAGACAACTACCTAAGTAGAAATCTATGCTAGGGCGCTTGGTTTGGAGAAGAACGTGGGCATCTCCTCAGAACATGCAAATGATGCAATTATCTAAAGTGGTCCTTAGATGTTGTGGAGGCTCTATTATATGACTTGGGTTATGCTCATGCCATGCGACCCATTTTGAAACATGCCCAAAGGCCATCCAAGAAAGTAAAAAACACGTTTTAAAAGTCCTGAATATTTCAATCCTCAATTTTTATTTATTTAGAATCTTTTATTAGAATTTTTATGTCGAAAAATTTACAATTTTAAGGGCCAAAAGTGGCTAATTTTGTGACATCCCAAATAAGCCAGAAAGAAACAAGTGAAACAAACCAAGCATGCAGGCATGCAATAGAAAGTAAAAGCACTCCAAAATATACAAAAGAGGCTAGTGTTACTCGGTCAGCGACATATCCCAGGAAAAGCAGGAAAAATGATCAGACTCCACATATACATGCTCGGTCCAAGATTTATGCAAAAATATATAATTCATACTTAAGGTACGGGACACGAACTACAGCTCTTAGTCCCTGTTACGTGGTCTGATGCATCATCCACCTCGAAACTTATGTTCGTACTTTATTTCCGATACTGACTCAGCCTAGGGACTCTATCAAATATATTTGAAAGAGAAAATTAAAACTCGACCTGCATGAAAATAATGTTAGCGGGAAAATCAACAAACACGCAACGTATAATAAGCAGTGTCTTTTCATAAAGGGAGCTAAATAGCACATGCAAGCAAAAGATCTGTAACAATCATTACGTGCTCCCCATTAATGGTACATGTGTGTGTGCACATACATAGACATGGATCCTTATAGAAAAACACTCTAATATATTACCATGCATATCAAGCATGCAAGCACACCAAAAGGAAAAAAAGTGACACATAATTAGTGCAAACAAGTCTGCAAAGAATAATAGCCAGAGGCGTCGAAAATACTACCTAATACCCTAGTCCTAACCTAGCACAACATCTAACGAGAAGTATCATAACCAACATCTAAATGTAGGGTAAGTCTTCGGGTATGTATGACTTTGGCAGGGTTGTCATTTCGGGCCTGTCCTAAAGATCTGAGGGATCTAAAGGGTGTAACCCAGGATTGATATGAAAAGTGTTGGCCTTACATATGACCTAGCTTGATGTATGCATACTTTTAAAGTTATGGTGAATTTTAATAAGTAGAAAAATATATATTTTTTAGTTTTAAAATGAGGGCCATTAAATTCGGAACATTAACAAGCAAGGTGATACGAGCTAGATACCTTGAATCCTTAGAAAAATCATACTTGTGTCAATCTTAATGTTTTAACTCTTATTGCTCATCGAGATCGACCGATAAGCATTGCTCGTTATGGCATCACGACCGACACGGGGTCACTCACCTACCGAGCTTGGATCGTTATCCATGCATGGATACAAATGCAAATGCAAACAATATTATGATAAATGTGGTGAGGAATGTGTCATGGAGGCAGTAACTCAGAAGTTGGCATGTCATGAAAGTAGAGATCTAAAGGAATGGGTGTGTCGTGGAGGCAGTGTCCCAAAAAAGTGGACGAGTTGTGGAGGCTGTGACTCAAAGTAATGGTTGTGTCATGGATGCAGCAATCAGAAAGGATGGAGGCAGTGATTCGAGCATGGGTGTGTCATGGAGGAAATGATCTGAAAAGGGTAGATGTGTCATGGAGGCAGCGACTCAAAAAAATGGGTGTATTGTGGAGGCGGTTACACGAAAAGGCGGAAGTGTCGTAGAGGCAACGACCCAAAGTAATAGGTGTTTTGTTGAGGTAGTGACCCAAAAATGGTTGGTGTATCGTGAAGACAGCAAACCCAAAGGAATTGGTGTGTCGTGGAGGCAGTGACCTGAAAGGATGCCTATGACGATCGGAGCGGTACTGTAGGAAATGCAAGAATGTAACCCATGTTGGAGGGAATTACAATGAATTGACTTAGTGACGAGCCACCCTCTCACATAAAGTGTGAATGCGAAGGATAAGGGTGTGAGAGGCATAAATCTGAGTGCAATACATGTAAATGCATAAGTCATGAAACATGTAGGGTGCTATGCAGGAAAACAAACAAACAAACATGGGAAGTACAAAAGCGAACCACCTGTGACTTGTTGTTAAGTGACATGAAAATTGCATGAAGCAAATGTAGAGTAATGTGTCATTGGGAAGCACGAATATTCGATATGGACTTATGAGGGAATATGCCCACAAGTGCACAATAAGGGTGCAACTGATGAATATGTTAATGCAAACCATGAAGAACAAACATTATGCACGTTGAATTGGTTGTTTGACATGCTCAGTCGACTGGGCTAGTCAACTCAAAGCAAGATAGTAAATGGGCTCAGTCGAGCTAAGGTGGCTGACTAGGCTAAAGAGATTGGTCGACTGGGCTAGTGTGTCCGGTCAAACCAAAGTGCTCGTTAGAACGGGTTGGGGCAGTCGTTCAGACCAAAGTGAAAGGTCGAATGTTTTTGGGTGGTTGGTTCAACTGAAGTGCTATGTCAACAGGGCCAGAGCTGTCGGTCCAGGCAAAGAATGATGTCGACTCGGTCGAGGCGACCGATTGAGAAAAATGTGTGATGCATGAGATGCAACATGATATGGTGCAATTGATCATAAGCAATAGTTAGTCATCCTCATACTAACGATCTCACATAGGCACAGAGTTTTAGCTCTTAGATTTGTGGAATAGTCGCCTCCGGCTTTGGTAGGAAAATATGCAGAATTTCTCCCCCCAATTTCTTGTAGGAGAAGTCTTTCACCGTTCGTAAGGCAGATTAGCTACAAAGCTTTTTCCATCCTATGAACCTCCCAAAACCTTGTAGAATGGGCTAGCCAAAATCCTCCAAGGAAGGTTGGAAGCACCAAAACCGTAGGAAGTTTAGGATTCCAACCCATTAGGATTTAGGTCTAGGGTTCACAACGAGAAATCACTCAACTTCACAAAGGAATTCACCATGCATTTGCTTCCTAACCCAGGGCTTCGTTTAGGAAATCAACGGTCAATCCAAAGGCGTCTGGTCATGCCGACTAGTGTCAGTTGGGCAACTCACCCCTTGTGGGTGACCGTGCCCACAACACCTAACTTAAATCTAATCCTAAGGCTAGCTAAGAAAGAAACATAAGTGTTGAGGATGTTATACCGTCGCGGTGGTTGATCAATGTCCCACGCTCATCTGGATGAAGCTCTCCTAACTGCAGAAGAGAAGCCCATCGAGATCCTTCCTCAAAGTAATGAGGAAGCTTTCCTTGCTGGAGAGAACGAAAAAACGTGCTCTTTGCTTACATGAATTATCGGCATCCGGACCATGTGCCAACGTAACTTACAGGACAAACACATAACTAGCGAAAGAGCAAGTGAGGTATACAAGTATCTGAAATGAATATCATTTCATACAAAAATGTGACCGATGTGTACCTTTACGAGGGGTTGGACGCCGGTCTCTGTGCACAATGCGATCACCAATGGCAGCGAAGTCGCTGACCAAAGAGAAAAAATCTTCCATACTTAAAATCTGTCTATTAAAGAAAGTCCTTTGAGAGCACGTCTCTCTCTCTCTCTTGCGATTAGGGTTGTCAAAACAACTCGTTGTTCGCGAATAGCTCGTGTTCGGCTCGTTAAGAAGCTCATGCTCAGCTGGTTCACTAAGCTCGTGTTCGTTCGTGTTTGGCTCGTTTTAGCTCGAAATACTACTAATCAATATATATACATATATATATTTGACTCTCTCTCTCTCTCTCTCTCTCTCTCTCTCTCTCTCTCTCTCTCTCTCTCTCTCTCTCTCTCTCTCTCCGTGTGATGAGTATCATTTTTAAAACATTCAATTGACTATAAGGCTACAAAGATTTATAATCAATTATAAGTATTAATTAAGAAAATAAAATAAAAAATATTAAATTAGATTCAAATGATGTTTTAAATCTTGCCTCAATTCTTAACATCTTATGGTACATGATTAAGGTTGTCAAAATGATTTTTTGTTCGTGAATGGCTCATGTTCGACTCGCTAAGCAAACGAGTCAAACACAAACACACTTTTTGAGCTCGAAATATAAATGAGCTGAACACGAGCGAGCATGGCCCCTCTGTAGTGTCGGTCGAGGAAGCTTCATGACTGTCGTCTTCGTTGGCCCCTCTTCATCGACATCGATGCCTTTGGCAATCAGACCCTGTTGACACTCGCAATCGCACCTGTGCCAGGCCCGGGAGCCAGGGCTCTCTAGCAAGGTTTTTTTAGCGTCTACGCCTCAGGACCCTCGGATGAGTCTACTTGATCGGCCGACGCAAGTTCAAGTTTCGACCACTTCTCCTTCTTTATAATCTTTTTCCTCCTTACAAAGATAGGAATCTGAAAGCCCTCCATAACCAGAAGTTCATGATCCACATCATCTCGGCTTGTACCGTCAGCCATGGTGTTCCTTGGCTATTTGAGGAGAACTAGCAACAAAAATTGCAAATGACAATCCTATGGTTCTATTTATGGGGCTCACTGGGCTCGAAATCCGAAAAAATGTTAAATATTGAATTAATTTTCTCAATTTTTTTGTGTCATTAATTATTTAATAGTTTTTCTATCATTATCGTAGTTGTCATTATCAAGGAGAATGAAAACTCAGAAAACTAATATGTATGCACCGAAACTACAAGCACAGATCTCAAAGCCATCAAATGACCAGGGATGGCGACTGAAGCATTAGGCTGAAGAAGCATGATCTGAATCAGCCATACGATGATTGATTACTTGATTAATTCGACCGACATGCAATATCGACATATCCAATCAGCAGACCACACTTGCAGGCCCATCCGTCTAAGCTTCTTGCAAGGACGCCTGGTTACAAATAGTCGACCAGCCGGGTTTACCCCGATAGGGTCGATCATCACAAGACTAGTCGCCTGAGCTGACTGAACTCAAATAAGTTGACCCACCGATAACCGTTGTATTACACTCAAACTGTAACACAGATTCGTTATTAAATCAACACATCAATTTATCATTAAGGACGGTTTCCATAATCATTTCTTCTGTAATTGTACGAATATATCTCTATAAATAGGAGGTCTGAAAGTGAATAAGTGAACTTTTCCCCAATTTTCTCTACTGAGAATTCTCTAACCGCTCCACCATCTCTCTCATTCTCTTGGCTCTAACTCTCGAGGCTTGTATTTCCAAAAGACCTTTTAAGATCCAACACATAAATTTTGAATTATTATAATAAAATGTGTGGAAATGATTTTTCAAATTATATGAAGGATCAACAACCCAAAGAAAGTTGCTCTAAGTAATAATAATAAAAGCTTCAGCTTTTCATATGTTATCAATTAGAACATCATCAGTTCAAAATCTAATTGAACACGATCAAGTACGCATTAAAAATTTCATATCTTCTAAAAAAATGGTCTTTTATTTTTTTCTTAACCTCTTTTGTTATGAAAATTTCTGCATATTCAATCACACTATACAATGCATAATCTCAAAACAGACCGCCCGGAGGAGCCGCCGCCGCTCATCCAACGGGCTAACCGTGGTAAACCTGATCCAAATGTCCTCAGCTTTCTCGTATCGCTGAGACTAGCCTTTGTCAACCGCTCAGATGCTCCCAACTGAGTTCCATTTTACCGACGGCCCCAATGGCGAAGCGATTCCTCTTCCGTATCAGTAAATTTTCCTTCTTTATCACTCGCTGCTATTCATTTCACTGGCTAACACAATCTGTCCATATACCTTTAGTCTCTATATCCTTCTCTTTGTCACCGTGATCAAAGTTGAAACTTGGGTTTTGCTAAAAAGATCCTCTTTTTACCAGATTCCTTCATACGCTACGATGATAAAAGTGACACGTATCAGCATCTCCTAAAAGGCTTACTCTGTAGGCGCCTCTCGCAACGGCATCAAGGGGAGTATAAGAAGAAGGTGGGAGTAAGTGATTTGCACGAGGATCCCACTCTGCAACATCCTGGATTGCCCAAGCCAGGTTTCGATCCGGAGGTTGTCAGAGAGAGCTGTGACGATGACGATTCGAGCTGGCGAAAGTGGAAGGTAGAATTTGCTTGGCTTTCTAAAGCTCTGGAACCGGCTTTGCAGCTTTACAAGTGGGCATCCACTGCAGGTCTTACTGTTATTAGTGTCTTCTATGTTTAGAACAGCTCCTTGTCACTTTGCGATAAGAATTACACGTTTCTCTATTAACATGAGCACCTTTTATATCGTTTAGATAACGAACTCTTATTAATTTGTATGTTATCTTCATGTCACTTCATTCTATTGGTTATTTATCTTTGAACGTAGCATAAACCAAAATCTAAGTTTTAGAAATTGTCAGTTTGTTGATTTTATGCTTGAAGTAAGCGGCAGGAAGTAAAAGTTCTGTAGGGTGAAGAACTCCATGAATCTCGCTTTGATTTAATATCAGATGACATAGAAGTTAGGGGATTCCCTTCATATGTTTATACGGCAAACTCACTGGTTGTACTAAGCGCACTTGTTATGATGCAGGAATTGGGGAAAAGCCGGTAATACCACCAAGTACAAGAACTCTCTTTGAGATCCTTACAGACCTTCAAGCTAGTAAAGCTGGAATCCAAGAATGGAGTTTAAGTGACCTTACAGTTGGTCTGTACCTTATCCACCTGAGTCAAGCATCAGCTACAAAGGTTGAAGATTTCAAGGGTGTCCAGATTCAATCCGAGTCTGCGGTAATTTCCCAGCTTTTTCCTACTACAGAAAAGAGGTTTTTTTTACCTAGCCAGTATCTGATCTCTGAAGGCATTGCCATTTCACATGATGTAATTTGGCAAAATGCTATTTTGTCCACTTTTCTTTTGTTTAACATTCTACTTTGTTTAAAATATACATTAATATGCTAACTTTGCCTTACTGCCCAGGTTCAAGAACTCATTTACCATCTTGAGCTGGCTAAGGGATGTTATAGAGATAGCACATCAAGCATTGCACGACAATGCATGCTTCGAGAAAGGAACATTCTGAAGTTTGTGAAAGATTCCAGTTTATTACGCCCTGGATACTATATTGGTGTAGATACTAGAAATAAATTAGTAATACTTGCAATTCGTGGTACTCACACTGTGTATGACCTTATAACTAATCTGGTTGCTTCAAGTGATCAAAATGTGTCATTTGATGGCTTTTCTACTCATTTTGGAACTGCTGAGGCTGCTCGCTGGTATCTACACCATGAAATGGGAGCCATTAGAAAGCTCCTAGTGAAGCACAGAGTAAATCCTGTTGTTTTAAGATGATTGCTTTTGTTTATTTTCTCTTTTTATTTAGATAATTAGTATTTCATAACTATTTTTCATATTTGAAAAAAATTCTTGGACAGGATTTTAGGTTGAGGCTAGTTGGACATTCTCTTGGAGGTGCAGCTGCTGCATTGCTTGCTATCATGCTACGAAGAAAGCCGGCTAAGGAACTTGGGTTCAGTCCTGACATTATCTCTGCTGTTGGATTTGGAACTCCGCCTTGTGTATCGAAGGAGCTAGCTGAAAGCTGTGCTAGCTATGTCTCCACCGTAGTGCTGCAGGTGAGCTATTCTCTTTCTTTTTTCTTTCCTTTCACCATAAAAACTTTGAAGTGCTTCATTCAGTCTCCATTCTTGTAAAGTATCCTTTACTTATTTATTCTTTTCAGGATGATATAATTCCAAGGTTAAGTGTAGCTTCGCTTGCTAGATTGCGTAATGAGATTCTTGAAACTGATTGGTAAGTAAGTTATTCTTTCAACGAATATATCTTTTATCCTCATATGGGAATCCAATTATATCTATTTTTTGGTTTTCTTTTTTTTTGCCTCAGTTGAGTAACTTTGCTGTCAATAATCGTCTTGTAGATTGGGTTTGTTTAGAGGATACTTTTGCTGTCAGCTAAATTTAGTAAACAGTGTAGGCCAGACAAAAACTTTGTTTATTCATTTTTTAATTTAATTTATTAAATACATCTTCAATGGTTTATTCGTTTCAGTTGTTTTAAATTATATTTTACTGGTAGCTACAATCTAACATTAACCCTCAATCTTGGACATCCAGGCTAGGGGCTGGTAGCAATGCTCATTAGAAAAACAAAATGCCTCGTTAAAAAAATAATCATAATAATAGTGATTTTGTCATAATAGAGCTTGATGATGACTAAAAAAAAAGTGTGGGCTAATGATTGAAAGAACTGCAATACTAGTGGTTGGTCATAAAGAGGATTTATACAAGCAACATATGTGAAATTCGAGACAACCTAAATACTGCATCAGAAACCCCTTAAATAGAATGAAATTAAATTTTGAAACATCAAAATACCTTTTAGCATAGTTGCTGGTTCTTGCAACTCTGCAGTTGTGCAGGTATTAGAACTCTATTCGGATGGGTGTGAATTCAAGGTGCTAAAATGACAAAGGTTCTAGTACTCTAGTCTATCAACATCTGTAAGCTTGGAGGGTGTGCAGGTATTATAACTCTATTCGGATGGGTGTGAATTCAAGGTGCTAAAATGACAAAAGTTCTAGTACTCTAGTCTATCAACATCTGTAAGCTTGGAGGGTGTGAGATGCTTTAGGAGACAACATAAAAAAAAACAGTAATGTGAAGAGACGAGAGTTGTAAGTGGTTCGGTCGTATTTGCAACATTCGCTGAAAGAAATCTTCCCTATTTTTGTACTTTTCCCTTTCTCCTCAAAATCATCATCCTCCCCCATTTTACAAGGTCCTATGCTTCATTCTCTACCTCTATATTTCATAGTTGACATGACCATCATTTGACATAAATCATAAGAAATGGAATATAGATTATGGATTTAAGGCTTCAGGACCTGTCATTGCCGGTTGTCATGGAGACCTTCAATTGCTTAGTTTGGACTGTCCACAAGGGTGTTGGCTAGGACTGGTGCCGAGAGGAGGTTTTAATAGTTCATGACAGAAGATTGTTGGGGTTTATCGGCCTGCTCAATCTAATCGAGTGCAAATTAATAATTATAATGATAGGTGGATGCCTAGATGGTTTTGATTGAGCGTGAGAATCAAGGTATCATGATTAGGAAACAAATTATTTCAACAATATTAAAAATATGTATAAAGTAGTGATGCCTTATTAGAGGGATAGCTTGATTTTATTGTTAGATTCAACTATTTTGTAATGATTTTGATTTGTTAATATTTGTGAAAGGCTCTAAAAACACACTTTTGTTTCTCTCTTCAATGCATCTCTTCACAATTGGATCATTATATATTTTTTTTTCAATAAAATATTTGTTCCTTACCCATCTCAATTAAGTTTAATGGTCTATAGTACCCAAACTCAATAATAAAGTCATCACCATTCTTAACTTTATCTTAGCAAGTTGGAGTTGACATTTTTGTAGAAAATAAATCAATGGAAAAACTCTCAAGAGTCTTCTCTTTCATTTGTGCAGAAGGAAAGACATATACATGAATAAAATTAAAAAAGGGGGGAAAATTAATAGGGGCTAAAAATCCTTTAGGAAAGCTTATGGATTACAATCCGAAGATCATATAGAGACAGATTTAATTGTCCAAAATTTTGTTTTGTGTGTCTCAAGTCTTTCGCTATAATTGGAGCAGAAATTTAATACTCTTTCTCAAATTGGATTATAGAGATGTACCATTCCAAGTTTGCTTAAGATGTTTTTAAATATGGGGCTACGAATTCCTTTGGTGAATATGTTGGTCTGTTGATTTTTTCTTATATTGCTCTAATCTGCATTGATTCTTTTTTCAAAGTATTATTTTTGTCATGGTTCAGTTGGAGTTTTACGCGGCTTGTACTTTGTATTCTTAGTTTCTTTTAGTTGTTCAATAACATATTTTATTGGGAGAGAGACATAAAAGGGCCATTGATTTCTAGTAGTATGGTGTTCCACAATCATGTCATAATCATGAAATCAATTTCTTCCCAAGTAACAACTTTGAGATTTTGGGCTTTGGAGGTCGATCCACAAAGTATTGCACTCATAATTTATCTAATATATTTATTTGTATTTATGCTTTTTTGTTTTACCATCATAATCTCAAAATCTCATTTCAGTGATATCAAATTTAATTGACCATAACTTTTATGTTATTCTGATATTCATAAGCAATATCTAATTAATTGTCGCTTTCTAAATTATAACATTCAATCTTCATGATTCTTTTATTGCATAATAATTATAAGACATTTGTTCATTAATTGATCATCTTTAAAACCATATGCAACACCTAGCAATAATAAATAGAAAATGAGTATTCATAAAGCTGGATCTAAATAAGATGAAGCACTAGAAGTCTTGTATTTTTGTCTTGTTCTTTTTATGCGTAGGCCTTTGGGTTATGGGAAAAAAAATTCTTTCAGTAGTCCTATTTATATTAATATATAGATATTCACTTTTGAAGATTATCTTTGCACTTATAACTATTTACATTATTATATAGATCTTCACTTTTGAAGATTATCTTTGCACTTATAAACAAATGCAACATTTTTTTAACACAATTTGTGTTCATAATTTGGCCTGAAGATTCCCAAGTAAACCAGCGTAGTTAAGAGCTGGGAGAGTAAACTATAGCAGCAGAATTAGGAACAGAAAAAACAGAAGAAGGATTACAAATAAACCATAATTCATATCTCTTAAACATAAACAATATAATTATAAACATATTTATTTTCTTCTAATTGCACAACAATAGGTTTATTGAATCATGCAATGCACATTGGCTTTATGCACTCAGTTTTTACCTCATTCACGGAGAAGTGAAATCAATTCTACAGTTACCCATAGAATTTACATTCAGCACATATCATGTAATTACTGAAGCTGCAGTTTTTAGAATTATAAACTTACACTTGAAAAAAATGATTCCTTCAAGGAATTATCCACGTCTGTAGCTCCCGTAGTACCAGAAAATGTTTTCATTTTAGGAAGGTTTACATACCTACAACTCTACTCCTAAGTATTTACATATCTAACACCTAAACTTCAATTTTTTGCATGCATGGCACCTTAACTGTGAATAAAAAAGTGTGTTTCACTTTTTAGAAATGGTGAATTTTATAAATATAAAAAGTAAAAGTTACATGTTAGATATGTAAATACATAGCAATTTTGGTGTTATGCATGTAAATGTCCCTTTATTTTGTTGATTTCATGCTCAAAGTAATGCCTTCATTGTACAAAAGATGTTTGATTTGCACATTTGATTTGAATATTTTTACTATTCTTTGCATTCCTTTTCTCTAGACTTATTTTCTTTCCTTTATGGGAGTTATTTATTTTGCTGCAGGATGACTATTTTAGAGAAGGAAGACTGGAAAGTAATTGCAGAACTGGTAACAAATGCAAAACATGTTGTTTCTTCAGTTCAAGATGTAGCTCGGAAACTTGCAGCTTATGCAACAAAGTTTAGGAAAGTTTCAAATTCCTCTGGTAAGTAATGGAAATCTCATGCAGATATTAGATTTATATTGACTTCTAAACTGTGAGTAAATATTCTAAATAAAAAATAAATAATGTTATATGAATCATTAAAATTGTTGAAATGAATTCTTATAGTTGGATAAAAACAATGCAGTTGGAGGAGGTGATGAAACTTTGATTAGGGGGTTGGTTTTACTAGTGAAACGTTGAGGAAGATGCTTTTGCTAAATAGTCATGTAGTTGAACTTGTGCTTCCATTTAATAGAATATGTTGAGCCCAATTCCTATGTTTTTACATCTCCAACACCTAAACTTTACTCTTTATATTTATTCCACCCAAATCTTTGATACAACATAAAAAATGCCACTACTTTAGCTTGTTCCAAGTGAAATCCACCTTTTTCTTGCAAAGATAAGGAGGCTTATATGTAAAAATTGAAGCTTTGGTGTTAAATATGTTAATGCATGGGAATTGAGTGTGATCTATGGTAATGTCACTCTGGCCTTCACTTCAGCTTTGCTCTTAAACATGTACAAAACCTCAACCATGTAAAGTTATTTATTTTTTCATTCTGGGACATTATTTGCTTTGTATTTGCAGAAATTTCCCAGATAAAAGAGTCGATTCACCAAGAAACAAAAGCTGTTGATAGCGCCATTGATAAACAGAACGATAGGATTTTGGAGGAGCTATACTTGCCTGGGACCCAATATTTCTTGAGAAGGGAGATGGACAAAGGCAGCTCAGATGATATAGTTAATGAGAGGAGCAAAGAATTTTACACACTGTGGAGGAGGAATTCAGGAGAGCATTTTCGAAGGATTTTGCTTTCTGGCAACTTGATATCAGATCATAAATGCGAAAATCACTATTATGCTCTCAGGGATGTGCTCAAAGGCCTGCCAGTTTCTGATAGGAGGACAGTCTTTTAAATTTGATTTTCCTTGATTCATATTAATAAATCAAACCCTTACTTTTCATAGTTATTTTATTTTATTTTATTTTATTTATTTTTATATTTGTTAGTTTAGCACATCAATTTTGATTTTTTTATTTGTTTAAGATTTAGAGAGATGGAAATAATAAAAGGAATTATGAGGTGATAAATTTTCTCATAGTGAATGTGTTTGCATGCAGTGGTTGGCATCCTCGGTGTAAGACCCCTTAGGTCGGGAGTCTGAGTTCCCTCTAGCACAGTTGGTTTTAAAGAGTGATATTCGAATTGTTAGACACATTAGTGGGTGGAGGCTCGTATAATAGCCTCTCGTCATTTCTTAAAAAAACTGAAATATTATTTTATGAGGAATTTATATAAGACATGTATATATATAATATATAAATGTGGGAAATATAAGGAACAAATATACCACTAATAATCTATGTGATGTATTTGAAATTTATTAAAATTTTACCCTGCATTTTCTTCATTTCAAACAAAATATTAATATTTTTTAAAACCCATGTATTTGAAATATTTTACTTTTTTTTTTTACTTGAAACAAAAACAACCTACACAAAAAACACTTTTTTATTTTTTAAAATGCTTATTGTGAGAACCAATTCAAAGAGAAACAAGCTGGCTTTAGCCAGCGTTCTACATGAATGCTGCCTGCCTTCTCCCTCGCTCTTCTCTTGCAGCGAAGACCAACACTGGTCAGCTGAAGCTTCTCCTTCCTTCTTTACTACAGAAATGTTCTTCCAAGGACGTTGGATCTCTGTACGCAGCCATGATGAAGAACAATTTTCTCCACGACTCCTTCATCATCAACCAATTTTTGGCTGCATGCAGCCGGCTCCATCAAATTTACCACGCCTCCCTCGCATTCACCCAAATTGCAGAACCCAATATCTTCGTCTACAATGCAATGATTGGTTGTTTTATAAACTGTTCTGCACCACTTGATGCCCTCCAGCTGTTTGTAGAAATGCGTAAGCAACAACACCAGCCCACCTGTCATACCTTCTCCCACATCATCAAAGCCTGTACACAGGTCCCAACTTTTGGATTCGGTGAAGCCGTTCATGGCCAGGTTAGAAAAAGTGGCTTAGTCTGTCATCTCATTCTACAAACCGGGTTGATTGATTTCTACTCTATCTTGCACAGAATAGAAGATGCAAGGAAAGTGTTTGAAGAAATGATCGTTAAAGATGACTTCGCATGGAACACGATGATATTTGGATACACCCTCCTTGGAGATTTAAATGCCGCGCGTAAACTGTTTGATCAAATGCCTGAGAGGAATACAGTGTCTTGGAACGCTATAATTGCAGGATATGCCAGGTTGGGGGATGTAGAGACCGCGGCATCTCTCTTTAAGCTGATGCCAAGAAAGAATTTGATCTCATGGACAAGCATGATTTCTTGTTATTCTCAAAACAGGCTATTCAAAGAAGCTCTGGAGACATTTGATGCCATGAAAGCTGCAGGAATGAACCCAGACAAGGTCACAATGGCAACTGTGATATCTGCTTGCGCTCATCTCGGAGCGCTTGAAACTGGCAGCAGAATGTACAGGATAACAGTGCTGAATGGATTCCCTATAGATGTATATACAGGTTCAGCTTTGATTGACATGTACGCGAAATGTGGAAACATAGAAAAATCTTTGGTCATCTTCTTCAAGCTGGAAAGTAAGAACCTCTTCTGCTGGAATTCCATCATTGATGGACTTGCAATGCACGGGCGCCCCGAAGATGCATTTTACATGTTCTCAAAGATGGCAGAGAGTTCAGAAAAGCCGAATAGTGTTACATTTGTCAGCATTCTCAGTGCCTGCAATCATGGAGGGCTTGTGGAAGAAGGCCGAATGATGTTTCTGAGAATGGTTGAGGATCATTCAATCGTCCCTGAGATGGAGCATTACAGCTGCATGGTGGATCTACTGGCCCGCGCCGGTCTGGTGCAGGACGCGCTTGATTTGATAAGAAAGATGGTGATTGTTCCAAACTCGGTCATATGGGGAGCTCTGTTGAGTGGGTGCAAGATTCATGGAAATATGGAAGTTGGGCAGATTGCCATGGAAAGACTGATTTCATTGGATCCAGGTAAGAGTAGCAGCTATATGCTGTTAGTAGATATGTATGCCAAAGAGAATAGGTGGATGGAGGTTGTTGCTGTGAGGAGGAAGATGAAAGAGATGGGAGTTCAGAAAGTGAGTTCGGGTTGTAGTTGGACTGAGATTGATGGGCTGGTTCACGAATTTGTTGCATCTGATACTTCGCACCCTTCATCTGAACAAATAATTTCGTTATTGTTTGAATTATTTGGTCATATGAAACTTGAAAGGTTCAATGGTAGTATGTCTAATATGTTCTGTTTCTGCCACAGCTAAAGTTCAGTTCCTATGTATTCACATATATAACACCTAAACTTTACTAGGGGGCAGTATTGGTAAAGGTGGTATGTATGTAAAAATTGAAGTATACATGTTAGATATGTAAATATATGAGAATCGAACAATACGCATCTAAATCTTCCTTTTTTTTGTTAAAAATATAGAATAAAATCATAAATAAAGGTCAAGGGTGTATACAAGTCAAGCCCAGCGCGAGCCACTCTCGGCATGAACTTGGTTAATTTTATTAAATTCAAGCTCAAGCTTAAGTTTTCAAGTTTAAGCTGATTTCTTTATTATAAAAGAATAAAATTAATTTCACAATAAAATGAGTAATTAGAAGAGAGAGAATTAAAAATTATTTAATATAAAATATAAATTATTATTTTTTAAATATTATTGATAGTTTAAAAAGAAAGACTTGAATATACTTTGAATTTATTTAATATTAATATTTTTAAAATAAACCAGCTCACGAGCTAACAAATCAAGTTGGGGCTAACTTAAACTAGGCTCAAAACCTCATGAGCATAGTTCAAAAGCCACATATCAAGCTGAGCTCAATCTGATTCACGACTCGGTTTCTCATTTACAACCCTAAAGCAGGCAAAAAAACCATAATCTAAATGAAGCCTCTAAATCCCAATAAGAATAGGAGAATTTGAGAACTGAAAGAACACAAGTCCTATGTATTATTTGAGGAAAACAAAAGCCTGATAATGTTAGGTAAGAATTAACATATCTCAACAGCATTCCTCAGACTTAAATCAGCTAAACACATCTCAACTCTCCAAGATCTGCCCGCAATCTTCAATCACCACAGGTGAAGCAGTCCTTCCAGATTGAGATCCTTCCTTCTCCATTGCCTGAACAACATTATATCCATCAACAACCTCACCAAATACAACATGCCTCCCATCCAGCCATGCCGTCTTTGCAGTACAGATAAAAAACTGGGAGCCATTAGTGCCTGGACCAGCATTGGCCATGGAGAGAACACCAGGCCCTGTGTGCTTCTTCTTAAAGTTCTCATCAGCAAACTTGTCTCCATAGATGGATTCGCCGCCGGTGCCATTGCCTCTGGTGAAATCCCCACCTTGGCACATAAAATCGGGAATGATTCGGTGGAATGTTGATCCTTTGTAGTGCAGGGGCTTCCCTGATCTGCCAATCCCCTTCTCTCCAGTGCAGAGGCAACGGAAATTCTCTGCGGTTTTTGGAACGATGTCGGCAAACAGCTCCATAACAATGCGGCCGGCTTTTGCCTTTCCTATTAGAATGTCGAAGAAAACTTTGGGATTTGCCATTTACTGTGATGCTTAAAAACATGCAAATCATTATTAGGTTCATCACATTAAGCTTCTTAGGTATCAATATTTAAAATATATGAGTTCAACAAAATAGGAAAACATGATTAAGTATATCTGAAAGATAATATAAACACAGTAACTATTCCATGCTCTGCTGATTGAAAGATAGTTGAGGGTAGAGCCAGAGAAGAAGGCAAATAAAATCTCTAGGAAAGAAATGCATTGCTGTAATCTAATGGTCAGCAGATATCTAATTTGGTGTTTCAAAGTGGCTATCTAAGACCTCAAGTATTGGGCTGTAAATGGCTATTAAGATTTATTAAATGAACAAATGCAGTTGATGAACACCTCGAACTTTTGACACAATTAATACTCGATAATGTTTGTTCAAATTAGAAAACAAACATGTTTGAACATTATTTTTAAAATCGAAGGTTATATGAACCAAAGTTGCACATAGTCTAGTTTTCGAACAAGCTCGTTTGTTGTTGAACAATTAACTTGTTAAGTGCTTCATACTTAAATGATACGTTATTTAAAATTTGACTAACTAGAAACGTATCATAATTTAATACCAAAATGCAGGAGCGAACATAGGAAGAGTCCAAGAAGGGCAATTGCACCCCTCAAATTCAAATTTTGACTTATATGAGAGAGCAATTTGATTTTTTGCCCCTCCTGAAACATCAATTTTGCCCCTCTTAAAATATCACTTTATCATCTGTTGCCCTAGTCCCTGCCACATTAGGTCTAGAAAGGTGTTATATATGTAAAATTTGAAATTTGCGTGTTAACATATAGATTTCACATGCCGTAATAAAGGAGAAAATTTTGTATGTTTATATGAATTTGAAATTTGGGTGCTAAACATATAAATTTGGGTGACATGTAGAATTGTCTTATGCATGTAAATCTTTCATTATTATATTTAGTTTATATAATCTAGTTAAATATTAATTTCAATTTATTCTATTGCTTATTTATTTAAATTTATAAAGTCATTTCTTAATAATTTTATATAAAAAACTCAAACAATCGTTCGAATTTTGATTACAGCCCTCTAATTAAGCCATTTCAATAATTTAGCATTACATAATTTTGATCTATATATGGAATGTCATAGAAAATTTTATAATTTAGCTCTACAGGTGGGCTAACATAATGTAGCTTGCAAGCCTTCAATATATGCTCTCAAACACAAAATGAATTTTTCATTTCTTTCTTGACCTCCAACAAATTAAAATTGTTAAAAGGCCTTTAAATGTAGAGATGATTTAAATATTGCACAGTTTTTGAGCTCAACAAGAACACAATGTCTCTTGCAAGCCTTCGATGTGTGCTCAAGTTCTTATGAAACCGAGATTATTCTACAATCTCAGATTTAAGCAATTCATAGAAGTTAGAAATCAAATATCTTGAGATTATCCTTGAATACAGAACCCAAACGACAAAGCACAAAAGGTTTTAAAACAAAAGGATTTCAAGAGTGGAACAATAAATGGGTCCGTAGATATTTGATAAACACTGTAAAGCCCATATATGACTAAACCAATATCACTCTCTCCATTAGCAAGAATAATAAATCAAGGTAGAATGCAGTAGGTAAAACATAACAAACATTTATTCACAGACAAAGTTGCAAAGAGACCAATAAAGAGAAGCATAAGTTCAATTGGCTGTATAGTGAGCCCTCTCTCCCTCCATAAAGAGTCCCTCTTTCTAGAATTTCAGTTTCCCTATCGACCGCCAACAGATGGAGTCTAGTAGAAGGGGGTTTTCAATCGAAGATGTGATTAATAACCTTGTTAACTCCAAAGGAGAATTCGCATAATATCTCTTGCTAGCCTTGGATATGTGCTTAATTTCTCAAAGAACCAAGTTAGATTCCCCAATTTCCAATTTAAGAAATCAGTAAACTTAGAAGCAGTAAACTTGTCAATGCTACGAAGATGGTTCCTTACTTGATAGCAACGAGATCCGCCAAGGGTAAGGCAAAAATCATCCTGGTAGCTAGTCACGTCAAATACTCCGCATAGGCAGCAACAAAATTCGCCCAAGAATTTGCGAGAGAGGATCCGGCCGAGGCGACGAACTGACCAGGCGGACGAGACTCAAATCTTGTAAAAACTGAGCAAAACAGTAAGTAAGCCACGACTGTCCCAACGAAACAGTTCGACCCATCGGTTGACCGACCAACCGAAGTAATAGGTCTCGCAGAATCGATCGGTCAAGCCTCTTGTCAAGCCAACCGATCATATTTCGACCAACTAATTCCCCTCTCAACATATACGGATTTCAGTCTGGCGGCAGACACGATCGGTCACCCGCCAGCCAGCAATATTTACTTAAACTCATGTCATTGTAAACCATAATTTTTTTCAACATTATGACAGTCATTGATTCAAATTATACACATTAAATCCATTAAGAGTGGTTACCATAACAATCCTCACATTCCTTAATTTTACTAATTAAACATCTTTAAATAGTCGATCCCAAGTAGCATAGGGGGAGAGGGGGTGCTCTCTAGTTTCCTTTGGAGGAAATTACCGTGCTCTCTTTCCCCCTCTCTCTCTCTCTCTCTTTCTCTTGCCCCTTTCGATTCCAACTCTCGGGGTGTGCTCACAATAAAGACAAGTTAGAATCCAACATATACAAATGTTCTTTGCTTCGGTAATTCAAATTTCTTTAAGAGGTGCCTACATGATGCTTAAATAGCACAAACCATCTTCTTTTGGGTGCAAACTGCTTTTTTAGGGCCTTAGGGGCAACACAGCTCTTTTGCAAGCTTCAGAAATTTCTTCAGGATGACAAGACTGTCACACCTAGGCATCAATTTATCTTAGCTATTCTAGCTTCTAAGGTGTCTTTGATCACGCATGAGAGGATCTGGTGGCAGGCTGATTATTTGTTTTTCACTGGCTCATGCTCAACTAGCCAAGATAAGGATTTTACCATTTCAATATTAATAAATCCAATGAACGAAACATTTTTCATCATATTTATTAGTATTATTTGTCCAGAAATGAAAATAAGCAGTTCATGCAACTTCTCTTCATGAGATCAGCCAAAATCACTCAAAAGAGAGTCGGCAGCAACTGAACGTTTATGAACTACTAGGTCGTTAGGAAAAAAAATTAAGAAAAAAAAAAGAAGGAAGGGAGAACTGCGGCGGATCTGCCAAAAAATGCATAACAATGGTGCTAAAAACAAACCTAAATCTCCCGGCGTCGTTGAAAGTGCAAATCAAATGACTCTAATCAGGTTCCACACAGCCCAACTCTTGATTTTTCACCACTCCAACACTGGCAACCTATGCGCCGAAATGCCGAAGAATCGAAACAAGTGTGAGCGGGACGATAGCTGCGTGGAACGGGGACCGGTTTTTAAGATGGGGTTTTGCGATGCTAGGGTTTTCTTAAAGGCTTTTAGACGCAGCAGCGCCTTAGGATTTAGAAATCCAACGGTCCAGCTAACGATGCTATTGGGGCCGAGTTCCAACCCAACAGATTACAAATAATTCGATCGTAAAGTTTACAATAATCAGGATGATGATGTCAAAATTAATGTTATTTTTACACTTATAAATAATTAAAAAAATTTTAACGTATATAACTTAAAAATAAATTTAGTAATTTTACAATGGGGGCATTTACCTACATACCACCCAACTCTTATGCTAAATGAGCTACTTTTTTTTTTTACATTTATACCACCCAAATCTTTCATATTACATAAAAAAATATCATCATAAGCCTTTTCATACACAGGTAAGATGACATATATGTAAAAATTGAAGTTTTTGTGCCGGATATGTAAATACATAAGAATTGAGTGGCATCATATCTTCCTCTTAAAATTCATCTTAATTAAAAAAAAACTAATCAAAATCTCAGAAATGTTTCTAGAACGATGATTTTCTATAAAAAATATGAGAATTTCTAGTGAATCTCAATCACAGTATTTTCCTACTCAAGTAAATAATCTTGAATGTCTGGGTTTTTACAATCTCTTAATATTGCAGCTGTAAGAGAATCTAATAAGGACTTCATCCTTCCATTATAAAACCCCAGACATTCAAGATTCCACATCTTTGCCAAGTGGCCTTATTTCAAAAAACTTTTACTAAGAAACCCAAAATAATCAAATAAATAAATAAATTCTCTTGATGCTCACCCAATTTGTACCTTTGGCGCCTATTGTTTTATGCAGCACTGTCTCCCGCTTCACATTCAACATTATGGCTCCTCTTTCCAACAGCAAAGGTTTCTTTTCTTCATTTCATCCTTCAAACTTGTATTCTCCCAAACCAAGTTCTTTCATATGAATGCTAAGAACACACCAAACCGCTGCAATTCCTGAATCCCAGGATTTTAAACTGTCACAAACACCAAAAATGTAAACTTTCTTATTAATCTCGATCGAGCTGTAACCAAGCGTTTTCTCCAATTTCCTATCATTCATTTTTTCCCTACTTTTCTTCACCATCTCCCACATTTCAGATGCGCCATATATGTTTGAGAGCAGCACATGTGTGTCAGCCATATCATGCTCCAACACAAAAAGCTTATCAGCCACTTTCTCTGCTAGTTCTTCACGCTTATGGATCCTACAAGCTCCCAACAGTGCCCCCCAAACGCTGGCAGCAGGCTCTACGGGCATGTTCTTGATCAAATCCTCAGCTTCTTCAATAAGCCCGGCACGACCTAAGAGATCAACCATGCACGAATAGTGTTCATTTGTTGCAGTTAAGCCGTAGTCCCTGCTCATCGATTTAAAGTACTCAATGCCCTCGCGAACCCTTCCAGAGTGACTACAGGCAGACAAAAGTGAGATGAATGTTACAGAATTTGGCAAAACATTTGCCAACTTCATCTCATGGAACATATCAAGCGCTCTTGAGCCCATGCCATGCATTCCGAACGCTCCGATTATTGCGCTCCACGAAAATATATTCCGCTGCTGCATTCTACCAAACACCTTGTACGCAATTTTGATCGATCCGGCTTTAGCATACATATCCAACAGTGCTGTGTGAGCCACAATATCGAGCTCGATTGCATGCCTGAAGATATATCCATGAACGCTCTTGCCTTGCCAAAGGGAACCCAAGTGCGAACAGGCTAGAAGAACACTAGTGAGCGTGACTGCATTAGGTATGATTGATTCTTCCAACATTCCCTGGAAAGCTTGAAGAGACTCGAAGGCTCTCCCACATTGAGCTAACCTTGCAACCATTGTACTCCATGATATAACATCCTTAGACGGCAATTCAACAAACAGATTATGGGCACAATCTATGAAGCCACTCTTCATATACATATCGAGAAGTGAGGTTTGCAGATATACAGTGGAAGCCATAACAGTGCTTTTGATGCAGAGGGAATGGATTGCACGACCTTGTCTTGCAGCTGCGAAATTTCCATAAGCCCTAGCGAGGCAAACAGCAGCACAGGGATTTAGTTGAACGCCCAACTCTCTCATTCTATGGAAGGATTCCATAACCTGAAGATCCATGGAAGCCTTCGAATAGCCTTTCATCATAAGACCCCAACTGGTTGGAATCAGTAGGGGTGCTTGCTTGAATACTTTCTCTGCATCTTCCAAAGAACCCAATTCTTGGTACATATTGATGAGCGAAGGGGAGACATAACTATCTGTTTCTAGACCAAATTTAATGGCTTCAGAATGAATGGACGTCCCTTCCTTGAGAGACAGCTTCGTGCATGCCCGAATGGTCAAGACCAAACTGTAGCTGTTTGGGCTATGCTTCTCAGCTCGATGGAGATGGTAAAGGTTTAATATCTCAGAGAAGTTCTTTGTGCTGAGGTAACCAGAGAGCATGGTGGTCCATGACTGAGGGTTCTTGGTAGGCATTTGGTCGAACGCTTGCCTGGCATAGAGAGGGTGGCCAGAAGCAAAGTAGGTGCTGACAAGTTTTGAGCAAAGCAAGACGGAGATTTGGAGGCCATGAATGAGAATTTGGACGTGGATCTGTTGAAGGTGGCGGAGAGAGGTGTAGCGAGGTAAGAGATAATGTAAATTTTTTGACTTGGAAGTGTTCGTGTTGGGCAATAGTCTTATCGTTGCCGTTGACATTGATGATTTAAGATGGTTTTTAGTTAATGAACATGTGAAGGCTTCTAGCATTTAATTGTGGTCAGCTTGAGAAAGGGCAACTTTGTTATGATTTAATGGCCCCAAACAATAGGACCTGTGTAATAATTTTTTGTTGCAAGATATTATCAGGTGCGGAGTCAACACATGCAGATTTCATCATATTGTGATAACCGCTACAATCAATACAACAATAAAATCCACACCTACGACATTTATTTCATCGGCACCTAATAATTTCCCATTGCTATAGGGGGTGTTTGAGCCGTTGTTACCACCCCTCTCAAGTTAGAGGTGCTAAAGCCATTATTACCTCGATCCTAATTAGCGCACTTAGATTTTTGTTTCCTATTAGGGTCTCAAATTTTCCCAAATAAATGTTGATTTATCAATATATTCTCATCACTAAAATAACGAGATTTTTAAAACTATAAAAAATAAAATAAATAAGAGAAGAATAAGCATTTTTAACATCTAAGAATCCCCTATACCATAATAATCCCCATATTTATATATTTCATGCCGAGTTGTTTTTGCAGCTATTGATTAAAATTAAAATGGCAGAGTCATTATATGGGAATGTCATCCATGAAAATCAAGAGGTGTATATGGGCATGATCCTGAAAAAGTGGGAGTGTTGAATCCTGATTTATTCGTAAATCACACTCAAAGAATAAAGCATAAAACAAAAGAGGAAGAGAGTCACAAATACCTACTTTCTTTACTACTTTTTTCAGTAACTGCTGAGAGTAGCCAAAGCCCGCCATGAGCAGTATACAGAAAGACAAAGGCAATTTCGACCTTTTGAACGCCATGGCCTCCCAATGCCCTGCATTCAGAACTATATAATTAAATCATAGCAATCCATAAAAATGTATTTTTTCTGCAAACATGAAAGACAAACGCCTGCCTCCAAACATCACATACAACGTTCAAATAAACCAAAATTACAAAATGATAAAAAATCATAATGCTACAAGCCTTCAGCCCTTATAAAATGAATCCCATTTTACATAAAGTAATCGGAATGCTTTTTATAAAACTACTTGGTATTAATCATAGCCATACTATCCCATATTAATCATAGTCATATTATCCATATCGGTGGCCATGGTTAAGAACCGCACGTTTTAATTCACTTTTGATGTGCAATGCAATGCGCCAAAAATAAACACACAAAAACAAAAGGAAAAAAAAACAAAAAACCGCAACAAACCCCATCAATAAAGCACTTGCAGGATTGGTTAGAAAATCCAAAATTAGGAGAAATCAATACAACAATAAAGTTACAAATGTCAGGCCTTACAATTTTTAAGTCATAACGTTGAAAATTTATTTTCAAAAGACCACATGAAAGCTTTGATTACATTCTCTCTTTTCATACAATCAAATTAACCAAGCCACTGCTGCGCCTGTCGCTCTCCCCCACCTCCGACGGAATGCCGTATGCTTATCTTCTCACGAGAGTATTTCTCTTGCAGCCATTCGAAAGCATTCATGTCAAGCTTGCCGGTAACCGATTTGCCCTGCTTCCTTCTAATCTGCTGCTCTTTTATGGAGGTCCAAAGCTTTTCAATGGCCTCTCTTTGCCGCAACGTGAATCTGTCGATGTGGTCAAAAGCATATTTTGCAAGAATATCGATCACAGTTTGGCACCTGAGAAGAAAAAATTAATAGAATATAGTATATGCTCGTCATCATAATCCTGGAAAAACAGCTAGAACTTGTTATCAAGTTCTGTGAAGTTGAGCGTAAGAAAATACGAAAATTAATTTATGCAAATCAGAGTTAAGTGCTATACTGTAATAGCTAAATACAGGCTAAAGAGTATCTTAACAAAAACGGCTATGGAGATGCAAACTTTAATGAAATTAGATGACAGGTACGTGATGGAAGCTTAGAAAAACTATGACGCTGCACTAAGGGTACTCGGTGGACAATAACCATAAATATTCTTGTGATGATTGTAATTCAGTTGGAGATAGTATTGCTGCAACTTAAAGAGGAGGTTCGTGTTAAGATTGATTGTGAATGGAGTCAAATTGTGAAGACAATCCTCTTACTATTTACATGAGGCCATTTTAGTTCCAGATTCTATAAAAGTATCATATTAGTCTCAAAACTCTTTTAATGAGAGTTGAAATAGTCTTCATTGCAGATTATTTCAACTCGTAATAAAAGAGTAAAGACTAAATTGACATTTTATGAACTCTGGGACTTAAATGATCCATTGCAAAGAGCCGGTGAATCCTTTTGGCACTTTTATCATTGTGAATGTTTATAAAACTAAGATAAAATAACAAACATCTCCCAGGGGATAATTTTGACACTTTCATTATTTTGAATACTCATCATTGCCCTTAGCTCATAACCATAAAAAATGATCCAAGCTCTCCACATCTAATAACATTATAATATGATAAATTTTAATATCATTATTAAACATTTATCTGATCATAATTTTAATAACTAAATAATATATCTATAATTATAGATTCATATAATTATAGTTATATTTTGATAACTAATGTTATTTTAAATATTATAACAAGTCGATTTTGAACATAACGAGCCTAAATTTGCCTATAAAACGTGAAATTTAAAAATAACCTGTTAAATCGCCATATAACACGTCTTTTTTTTTTAAATAACCCGGTTAAAATCGAGTATAACACGTGAATTTTGAAAACTAACGCATTAAAATCAAGGCATAACACAGAATATTTCGCTGGACCGCGTGTTACAACGTAGAGAATATATCCCACGTGTTATACCGCAGGCTAGAGGAGTGTTATAAGAGGTATTATAACACGTGGGGAATAGTCCCTATGTGTTATACCGCGAGTCAGCGTTCTAACACGTGGGGAATATTCCCTATGTGTTATACCACGGGTCAGCGTTATACATTGTTGACCTCATTTTTAATGAGGTCTTAACTTCCTACTCCCAGAACCCAAAATGTAGTCTTAGGAGTCTCTTGTTGACCATCCTAGCAGACTAGTAATGGAAGCCACCTCCTTTAGAGCTTCGAGCTACTTCTTGACTCATTTTTGTGAATAACTCGCATGAGTAGTTTCAAACACTCAACTTCTAGTTGCAAGGGCTAAAGACCAACATATAAAGGGCCTGAAAATGAGTTCCTACAGGATCAGACGGCCTTAGGTGAACCCTCTCTGACTCAGCAACGCGCTCGCTACACCACGTACGAAATTAACAAATTTTTGGCACAACAGTTGGAGAACTTTTCCGGACGACCCCGGATGACGAAAAGAACTGTGTCGTCTCGTCTGGAACGTTAATTTTAGCCAGGAAGGACACATATTTCTATGGTTACGCGTGCGTGTAAATGGTACAAAAATCGATGCATATTAAATTTAATTAAAAGAGACGAGTTTAGGCTCAACCCGGGTTCGATTCAGGCTAGATATAGACCAATTGTGTCGGGTCGGGCTGATAACCCAATTCATAATTTGAAATTTGAAATTTGAAAATTTAAATTATTCCGCCTAAACTCTTCTTAATTAAATTTAATTAAACATTATTATACTCTAATTTAACCAGCTGCTTGAATGAAAACCATTTAATTTCCCTCGTAACGACTATCTGGAGAGCAAACGCGTACAAAATCTTCCCCTTTTATCGTTTTCAAGGGAAGAAACCCGCTGCACCGAGCTATCCGTCTTTTTCCCATCGCTCCCCAGCTCCCCCTTTCGGATTTTCTCGCTTGCCTCTCCTCTCTGCAGGAGACCGCCGAATCCTACTTCCTGCTATCTCGCTCAGCTTTCTCAAGCAGAAGAAACCCACCCGCGACTAAAACTCCTCTCCCGCTCATGACCGTATCTCTCCTCCGCATCAAATAGGATGAAATTGCTCGATCAAAACCCCAGCTGCCCGCGTCTTCCTATTTCGGTCGTCCAAGTAGCAGGATTCCGAAGACTTTCTCTACCATGAACAAACAGTACAGAGCCCCTTTCCATTTCCAATCATCTCAAAACAGGTTTCAATGGTTTATCTTGCTTCTTTTATTCCCACAACATTGCTAATCGATTTTTATTATTCATGGTAGTTATTCTAAGACGCTTGTGATTAGCTCATAATCTCCATTCACTTTGTAATTATTGACATGTGATGAGAAATTTCACATCCCGTAAACCTATTCATATTTAATTAATTGGACTCACTATTCAATGCATGGAACTTTCAAAATCTGCCATGGGATGTTCAGTTGGTACTTGGGTATTGAAATCTTTCCCAAGTAAATTTGTTTTCCACTTATCTTGATTGACTTCTTTTAAATTTAATCGTGAAATATTTTCTTTCACCTTCAAAATTTAAGCTCCATGCTCTAATGACATTGCTGAAAGCTTGTGTGAACTCATCTCTGATCTATATGGAACATTTTTACTTGATGCAAAAGAGAGTTCTATTTTATTTGAAACTGAGGAATATGTTGATGGATACGTTTATGAAGTTTACAGATATTAAGTTAGCTCGTGAATTGTTTGATGAAATGCATTATCTTTTACAATACACATAAACTTTAATAATTGTAGGCCTAATTGCTGAATTGGAAGTTTCAGAATGACATAGATGTTGTTTTGAGTCTTATAAACTTGCGGTTTTGGAAGAATAAAATGCTGCTTTGGCCATGCATTCTTACTAATTTTGGAGAGCTATAAACACTATTTTGATTATATGTTATTGTTGATTTTAAATGCTCCGTTGTTGGTTTATGTTTCAAGCACTTAAATACAATATTGTGAGGTTACAATGACCATTTACTTGCTGATTTTAAATGCCCCGTTGTTGGTTTTATGTTTCAAACACTTAAATGCAAACATTGTGAGGTTCTAATGATCATTTACTTGTTGATCTTAAATACTCATTTGTTAATTTCGTGCTTCGAGCACTCAAAAGGGAATACTACGAGACTCGAGATGATCATTATTGCAGGGCTTGAATGCTTCTTTGCGGGTCTATGTTCTTTTACTTCTGAATGCCTCCATTAGGGGTTGTTTTACCTGTTATTTGGTGGGTTTAAACATTACGATTTTTAGGGCTTTGTCTACTGATTCGCGTACTATTTTAGAGTCTGTTTGTTAAATAATTTTGGAGAGTTCGCACATTATTTTGGACTGGATTTCCTAGCTGATTTTGGGACATTTAAGATTGATGCTTTGAGATTACATGAGAGCTGTTTGGGATATTTAAACTTATTGTTTTGGGGCTGATTTTGATAGTTTTGTCTACTGTTTTGGAGGCATTAAACTCATCATTTGCGGGGTTGTTTTAATCACTGTTTTGAGGCAGTTTGGTGGACTAATTTTAAGGCAATCTACGCACTGTTTTGGCGAGATTTTTTGTAGTCTTTAAGTGTTGATTTACATGTGGTTTAGAATTGGTTTTAGTGACCCCTTTTAACCACTATTTTGGGTTTCAATTAATTGTTATTTAAACGTTTTTTAGGTCGATCCACTCGTTGTTTTCCCCCTTTACTTTACTAGTTTTGGAAGTGCGTTTGTCTCATCTTTCTTTTGTTTTACTTCTTTTTTTACATGGTTAAGTAAAAAAAATGAGAATTTCTGATTTAATTACTTGAAAGATACTTAGAAATATTTGAGGATTAGTTGAAAAACACTTAATTGAGGGTAGAACATTTTAAATCAATTTAAGCACAAGTTAAAGTGTAAGTTTCCTAGAGGAGCACGCTCTAGGTGAGAGCCCAGCCTCCTAGATTTTAGGAGCACACCCTAGGTGAAAGTTCATCTACCTATTTTTCAGTGTAAGCTTCCTAGATTTTAGGAGCACACCCTAGGAGAGAGCCCATCTACCTAATTTTCAGTGTAGGCTTCCTAGATTTTAGGAGCACATCCTAGGTGAGCGTTCATCCACCTAATTTTCGAATACATAATGAAACTAGACACCTAACCCTGATTCACAAACTGATTAAGACACTAGACATGAGAATGCACCGAGACGTAGTCATGATTTCTTAATTAAATCAACAGTGAAATTTCCGTAATGACTTAACCTACAATGAAACTCAGTGCACCGGGATTTAAGCTTAGATATTACACTCAAATCCTCTTGGCAATTAGAGAAATTTGTTAATGTCACATATGGATCATCGGACTACGATAAGTCTAGGGTCTAAGTGGCGAGAGCGATGACGACATTGCTTATGTGTGCTTAAACGGGGGATGCAAAATGGGATTATTAGAATAGTATCTCCTACCTTCCTACCTCAAGGATCTTCAGAGGAAATGATCAATGATACTATTTGTCAATTCTTGGTGAGATTGTTGCTGGGTGAGATTGTTGCCCCCGCCGCTCTTAGGTTGTCAGTAGTTCTAACACGATTAGAGTGACTAGCCTCTGGATTACACGACTTTACAAAATATTTACAAAAATAAAACAAAAATCTTTTTTGCATGTTAAAAAGAACTCTGTATAAAAAGGACTTAAACAACAGCTTTTACATGAAAATCAAAGAATTTTTCTATAAAAATTTATAAAGGTCCGTGGCTAGCCACTAGGATTGAGGTTAAGAATTGTCTTCTGTAGATTGTCGGGCTGTAACTTTTGTTCAAGATGGTAACTCTTGTTCAAGAAACTCTTGTTCAAGATCGGGAAGCACACAATCCAGCTCTGAGCCCCCACTTCTACCAATGTCTTACACCCAGTCTCGATCTTTCATATTTGGTTGTGGGTTTCTTTTGCTCTGATTTTTAAGACTTATTTTTCTGACTTTTGTGCTGGGTTTCTCGCCTTGTTTATTTTTCTTGCGAGTTTATTTAAATCTACCGCAAATCATATTATGCTCGAAATATTAATCACGCAATAGTAGCAGATGCCCAGGTACGTTTTTACAGTTTATCTACAACATTTTATTTTACTGCATTTTATTTTTTAAAATATCTTTTATTTAACTGTAATTTGCTTATTTTGCATGCAAAATCAAAACTGAGACAAAACAAAACCAACAATGGACACCAAAACTGTGAAACATAAATCACCCATCTCAAACACTTAAAACTCTGAAGTCATCATTACAACAGGAGCTTGGAGTCAACTTTGTGGGCAGCACGACGAGGAGCTTGGATCAAGCGACAAGAGGATCTTCTTCAGCACTATCTCTTCCTAGCATAATAACTCATAGGACATCGAGGTAGTTTGCCCAGCGTGACGTAAATCCTCACACTTTCTTTTTAGGCTCTTGTACAATCATGCTGTGCAGCGTAAGTCCTAACTCGCCTTAGGTTCTGAGGTTGTCGTGTGGTACAACGTAAATCCTCTTATCTTTGCGGGTTATTTGCACAATCGGATATTATGCAAATGTGAGTCTCAAATAATAAAATTGGCAGGATTAATCACCTAAATAAGATATTCTCCAAAACACAGCCACACAGTAGGATAGTCTGGGAAGTCACTAAGATTTCTCCTCAGGATCTGTAACATCTCCTACATGTTTCTTCCTTTGGACTCCTGAAATAACCGTTCCTATTTGAGTCATTCCCACTTGTTTTTCCACCTCCTATCGTGAAAACCTAAATTTTGAAATCTTGAAGGTTAGTACCTATAATCATTATCGAGAGTTTTTTCAAGTGACTCCAGTCATTTGAGATGTAATTAACTATAGGGGTTTGTCACTATAGGGAACTTGAAACCTAGGTAAAATAAACCCTATTTAATCTTTGTATTAGATAGGAGAACTTGTCAGTCTTACATAAAAAGTTCGCAAACTAAACGGGTGTCACAAATCTTTTAGTTTGCATGATTGGGTCTATCGCCAAGGTCTACACTTATCTTTTGGGAGGGTGTAGCATTCGCGGTATCAGACACGATTATACAAACTATTGAACGAATGAGATACATTTGGTCTCATTTTTTCAAAAATTAAAACATACTACTTTTAAAACTCAAACTATATACTTATTATATTAAATTCAATTTCAAAAAGTTGACCGACAAACCCGCAGACAATATTCTCCCATGTGTCATACCGCGGGCTAGTGGAGTGTTATAGAGCAGACGTTATAACCCGTGGGGAATATTCCCCATTTATGCAGCGGGCCGATGTTATAACCCGCTGGAAATATTCCCTTCTGTGTTATACAACGGTCTAATGAAGTGTTATAGGGCGGCAGTATAACACGGGAACTATTATCGGGCGGCGACATAACACCATGTAACGTGTTATGGGGCAATTTTAACCTCATTTTTAAAAAAAAATCGGCGTGTTATAACATTAACTAATATTTGAATATTTAAAATTGATGGTTTTAATGCGTTATTTCCAATATTTACGCGTTAATATAATTTTATAATTATTATATTATTAATATATATTATAATAACTTAACAATATAAAAATAGTTAATTAATTTAATTAAGAATATATATGTTATATTTAATATATATGTTAATTTATAAAATATATGATAAAACTACATTTATTTAATTAATTTAATAAAATAATGTAAATTTTGAGGTGTTATTTTCGTATTATTGTTGTGTTATTGTAGTATATTGAGGTGGTATTGATGTGAGTTGAGGTGTTAAATATGTGGTATTCTGGTTGAGCTAAGGTGTTATTATTGTGGTATTGAGTTTTTATATTATTGTTGTATAATTATGGTTTCATTTGATCTGCTCATCAATCATTGAATATATTAACCAATCACTCATTGAATTAATGAATCATCGAAACATTTAATAAAATGATTACATTAAACAATCATCAAAATTAATGAAACAAATGAACATGTCAGAACTGTTAATGAAAAACATTAACTCAATAATATTACAAATATAGATCACATATTGAATTCATCAACAATCCGACATATCTTTCTGTTGGTTGAGATGCATCATATTCCTGCAATAATGGAGAAATTAAAAGTGAAATAAAAATCAAATGCTAAAGTCACTTATATACCTGCTGAGACAATCTGGCATTTCAATTAAATTTGTCTCACAAGGAATACCAGAATGTTGGCTTGTTGATGCTTCTTGATCTTTTCGTACATGCAGTGGTTTAGGTTAGAGAAACACAATAATGCATAGATTAAAATAGCGCAGCTTATTGAAATATATACTTTTTGGTCTCTTATGTTTCTTCCAATACCCTTTCAGCCTAGATTTAGAAACTTCTTTCGAACTCATCTTTATTGGATCATTCAAATTGATTTGTGTATTTGAAGTTTTTCTCTTCTTTGTTTTTTTATTTGACTTGGTTTTCAAGCTAATGCGTCATCCAGATCTCCAGAGATATGTTTAAACGATTCCCAAGGCATATGTTCAGTTGTTTCATTTCCTTGTATTTTATTAATGAGTTGGTATGCAAATTTGTGAGCGTGTGAGCGAAATAGTAAATTTGCAGAACTCGGTGCTCGTTTGAGATTCGTTCATATCTTCATAACCAAAGTTGTTATACATGTTCTTTTTAGACTGAGCAGATCATCGCATTAACAAATATTTTTCAGGAATTAACTTTATTTGAGCCACATTAAGCACATAAAAAGAGTGAGACTAATAGCCCCATCAGTTCAAACTTTTTTGCAACTGCAACTGACCTCAGCATTGACTTTGTCAAGTTCTACAATCCAGTGTTTGTTTATCCCTTGATTATCCAAATTCCTTACATAATATTCTGACTCACTCTCTGAAAACATTCAATTGTAAGTCCACAGCTCATCCAATAGCTTTTGCTAAGCATTGAGTAAAGTTTTCTCGAATAAAATGTGGCAGCTTGCCTCAAGATTGGTTGTCTTTTACCACATGCGTAATGACCAACTGATCACTTTTGAAATCTTCATCATTCTTATTCCGGTGTCATAATTTCATTATATTTTCAAGACCAACAAAACAATCAACGAAAGAGCTAGTAGGCTTTGAAACGCTGTGACATAATATTTGTTGACTCATTTCTTTGTGTTGATAATATTCTAATGCCAAATATTTTTTTATTGAAGGATGTCGAACATTTATGTCTGATCTTATACATGTCATTTAACCACATGTTGTTGTGTAGGTTCCCCTTCTCAATCATTGTGACCCAAATTTCTTCAAAATCCACTTCGGAATCAAATTTGTTCATGCATTTGTAAAAGAGATCGCCCAGACTCTTTACACCTAAAGCACAATGCACTTTTGAAGAAAATTTCTTGTATATATGTCATTGACATAGTCTGTGTCATGTTTGTGGAAGAAAATCTTCAATGGTTTGCGTCATCGTTTGATCTTGATCCGTGAAAATTGTCGTTGGATGTTTGTCGCCCATTATTTAGATAAATGCTTCGAGTAATCAAATAGTGAAATCAATGGCCTTATTAGACAAAACCCACTCCAAAAAGAACGTTTTGCCAATGGTGGTTCACCCCCACAAAAGGAGCGCGGCATAAATTATTTTTATTTAATCTAAAGCTTGTAAAAAAAATTATTACATCCCCAAAAAAACCATAATTAAGCCTGGATAGCCCTTCACTCCAAAAAAAGCTTGTGAGTCTTCCACACTCATCGGTTTCAAAATCTCAAGCAAACATGGTATTTTCAGTTTGTCTCTTCATGAACAACTGCATTAGAGAATTAACATCTACTTGTTCTATTATTTACCTTCTCTCTCTTTGAATAAAATTGTATGCATCTCTCTTCGTGCATTCTAAGTTCTTCACCCCGCCCCCAAACTCTGTAGTCATAAAGTTATATGCATATGTTGCTCTGATCCATGATCTTGTTATCGATCTTAGCAAATCTAAATTTAACTAACTAATATTTCTGTTGTAACACAGAAAATGTTTATCACCACTTTCGGCAAGATGGTGGTTATGGCTTTCAATGAATTTTTTCACTCTCCAATTTCCTTCAACATCGATGGCATATCTAAGAGTTTGACATCTAGTCCTCGTGTCAGCTTTTCTGAACTTCACAGTATTTATCAGGTTTGACTCCTTGCGGCCAGCCTTTCCGCAAAAAACATCTTTGGTTATAATATTCTTAGAGTTTGGCCAATAGCTGCTATGATCATTCCTAACCAAAAATCTTATATGATGTGTATAGACATTAGCTTTCATACGCTTTTTGATCATTGTGAACAGCGGTGCAAAGAAATGTCTCTGTGATTGGATAATTGCACATATTTCCACACTGCATATTACCAAACCAATTTAACGATGATCAGATAGATATAAGGCAAACACCACAATAACATCATGGAAAACTACACTAACAACACGAGCACAACGGTCAAACCACAATAACACCAACATGAAAACACTAACAGCACCGCAATTATAACAAAATCATATCAAGACAGCAATAACACCACCATAACACAACAATTACATAACCACAACACAATAACACAACAATAACACATCAATAATACAACAAAAATACAGCAATATTACAATAATAATACAATAATAACATCACTAGAACAATACAATCACTAAACCCTAAATCATAACAATAACACAATAACACTACAAAAAGTAAACAATAACATCACCATAACACCTCAATAACACGACAATAATACAACAATAACATCACTAAAACAATACAATTTCTAAACCATAACACCACTAGAACAATACAATCCCTAAAGCCTAAATCATAACAATAACACTTCAAAAACTAAACAATAATGTCATCATAACACCTCAATAACACGACAATAATACAATAATAACACCACTAGAACAATACAATCTCTAAACCCTAAACCATAACAATAACACCACAATAACACTCAAAAAACTAAACAATAACATCACATAATACCTCAATAAGACGACAATAACACGATAATAATAAAACAATAACACCACTAGGACAATACAATCTATAAACCCTAAACCATAACACTACAATTACATCCTAATAATGTCAACATAGAAAAATAACACTAGAATTCACCCAAAAAAAACAGCCCTAACACTATACTAAATCCTAAACCCTAAATCAAAATAACAAACCTAAACACCACCATCACACCAAAATAACACCACACTAACTACAAACTAAACGCCTAATAAAAACCAGCTAGAACCAACATAACACAACAATGCAAAGCTCAAATCAAACTAAGACTAAAGTAAACTCACTTCTGATAGAAGATGGATGACATTATTTTCTGATTCCATGACCAATATTTCTTCGTCTCCTGATAAATCAATCGCGCTAGCTTGCAACCCAGCGCAAAGAAAACCTAAAGCGACAAAATCCTCTTTTATGGACTGGCGGAAATGCGACAAAAAACTTTTGTCGGGATTAGCTTTGAACAATAAATCACTTATTCGCTTCTTGAGCTGGAATCGGGTTTCCGTTGGGTCGGGTCACGTGCTCTAATTCATTTATTTTACCTCGTGTTTTTGATGGGGCCTAAAATTACACGTGGCGAACGTGGATTGGACTCCGCTCGCAACTCTGCGTGCGGAGTCGGAGTTTAATAAGTGCTCCAATTTGGGAGGGAGGGTACAGCACTACTTGTCCTACACTCAGCACATCACTTAATTCATAACTATAAAAAAATGTTCCTAGTCCACCGCATCAAAAGGTGCTGACCTATGTAAGTATCTTCCTGATCCAGCTTTAATGTGATCTTCACAGTATATCACTTCAATGTAACTTCCTCCACTCCGTTCTAATGTTAGCATAGATGAGAATGAGAGAATTTCACGGATATGGATCCACTCTTACTAGAAAAAATGAGAAGTCAAATAAAACGGTTAATTCCATCAAAGAAAGTGGAAGATACTTGTGTAAATAGAACATTACAGTTGGCAATTTTTTCTTGCACGCTACATCAATATATAAGAAGATGCAAGCTTGGATGAGAGCGAGTAAACCAGGATTTACCATGGAACTTTATAACGCCGTGCAGCTATCTCCAAACAGAGAAGTAAAACCTCTCTTTGAGCCTTTACAAATTTTTTATGCTCTTCTTCATCTGCCTTCTTGTTTAATGCAGCGACCTCCTTTCCCCTGGACTTTTCATTTTTCTTGCCTGCGTGTAGAAGCAAAGCATCCAATCCAAAAGGATCAAAGGCTTCCTTATCTGATTCTGAAGGAGCTGACAATACGACATCTACAGAATCAGCATTTTCCGCTTTTCCCAGGATTTCTGATTCCTCCCCATCATCCTCTACAGTGGCAGCAGGGAGACTAGATATGGCATCCTTTATCTTTCCAGCAGCCTTCGAATACTGCAAACATGCAAGTTTCTGTAAAAATTAAAATAAAAACTATGAATTGGGAAAATGTGTGATGAAAAAGAAAAACAGGCAACAGCAATTCAACTAATATTTGTGAATGCAACTAAATTTAATTTTGAATATTTTAAAAAAACTAGGTTTATTTTAGCTGTGTCTAAGGCATATTAAGTTTTTATCTTTCGGCTACTTAGTATTCCATGTCAGAAGGTAGAAATCGATTTGTTTTAAGAGAGGCGTGAGATTCGAATATTAATCCCTAACTAGAAAATAAAATGCCAAAAGCTTCAATGTCGCTTGCCCACAATATAATGAGAAGGTATGACAGAAACTGAGCTAGCATGAAGACAAGTTTCTGTAGCCCTAAAAAAAATATTAGAATTTGAAGAAAAGGAAACCAGACTTCGCCAAAGGCAAGAGCAACGCTCCCTTCATTTTGTGCTTAAAAACCAAATTTAACTTTGAAGAGTACAAAACAGTTTGGATTATTTCGAACATGACAAAGGCACATTTAGTCTGTACCTTCAACACTATACTTTAGCATAACAAATGAGTTTGCTGTTTACATGCATGCATGCTGTTCAAACACATATCCTAACAACAAATAAAATGCCAAGAACTTCAACGCCATTTATGTATAATGGAAAGGTGCTCCAAGACTTCCAAAAACAGAAGTAAATGTACGACACAAACAAAGTCCAACTATATCCTTTTCTAGTATCCATGCTGCAGTACTATGCAAGGCACTTAGGGGTCGTTTGGTTATAAGTATTAAAGATTCTGAAACAAAAAAAATATATATTTAGGGGTTTTAATTTGTTATTTTTTTTATTAGAAGTGAACCCAATACAAAATATTTGAACAGAGAATTCAGAATATCCAGGAATGACTATCTTTTCCGAACATGTAGTTCACTCCATTTTGTCCAACTCAAGTAAATTCTGCCTTCAGAAAAAACTTACAGTCAATAACCTCACCTTCCCTGTCCAATGCAAGCCTGATTTTCGATGGCACCTACCTGCCACCATCACTCACCATTGCCCATCCAATGCAGGCGCCGCCACCCCACGACCCCCTGCCAGCTACTCCCAGCAGTCACACTCCATTGTCTGTCGTATTTCAATGCATTTGAAATATATCATGACAAACACGTAAAAATATTTTAATGCATTCAATTTATATATAATCAAACTCAAGCATTTCTAAAATGCATGCATTCAAATAACACTAAATTTCTAAAAGGCATGCATTTAAAAAATTTCCAACCAAACAACCCCTTAGTATCCAACTTAGTATCCAACGCATGAAGCACCAACTAACACGAGATCTATAGAAGGGTAGCATAATTAAGCTTACTCCTGCATTTTCAGATAGACTGTTTTCGTATTTCAAATATAGGACCTTAGAATAAACTAGAGGTAACATGGCCACATCTCCACACTTGCCCTTATGAAAGACACCCACACCACAACAAAACTACCGGAAGTAAGTAAAGCATATTGACAAGTTGATTCGAGGACGACCAGACCATGCACACCCATAACTTATTCATTTATTTGTACATTCACTGATTGATTTCACTTGTCTTACCACAAAGCTGTCATCAGTATAAAGATCATTAGCTACCAACGCCCTTATCATCCACGTTGCCAAAACATTCTTCTGTTGCCTACTGAAACACTACAAAAATAAAAATAAAAAATAATAGTAACCACAGTTAAAAAAAAATACCTCAAGCGTGAATGCAAGCAATAAAATAGATGATTGCAAACTTAAAACAGAAAAAAAAAACAAATCAATTAAACAAATTTAAGAAAATCTGCAACATGAAAATTCCGATCATAAGCCATAACCAAACACAACCAAGCGCCACAGTAGCTTACAAGAACTATTAAACTACTACTTTCCAGAAAAATGCAGGAAACTTAAAATTAGCCTGGAAAGAAACCAAAATTAATTACACGTATTTACCAGAATCTAAAACAAAAAAATTCCATTCACAAACATTTACCAGCAATCAACTGTCATAATCAAACTAATTAACAACTTGCTAGCATTGTGAAAAAAATATTCCCCATAAATGATGCATAAACTAACAGATCTTCCTCGAACGCCACTACAAAATATGAAAAAAAAAATCCTATTAAGCAAAATAATTGAAAAAGTTAGGGACAAATATCACCTGAGTAACCTCTTGAACAGCAGAGAACATTGCATGATAATCTGCCCTTAATAAAGGTTCATTGCAAGCAGTAGGAGAGGACATTGCTGCATCCAGCAAGGCAAAGAAGTAATCACTGTTTTCTGGCTTTACACTACCAGCTTGAATTAGTTGTATAGCAAGCTTTGATGCCTTGCTAAACTTCGAAGGAACTTTTATATGTGACGTGATTTTCTTCATTGCTTCTATAACTTGTGCTTCAGTTGCATCAACTGTAGTTTTGAATCGGAGGCGCTTCTGGGGTGCTACTGCCAAATAATGATTTGTAAGAAAATAAAACAAACCTAGGGAATCAATCTAAAAATACAATTTTTATCTTGTAACAAGGCAACCTGATGCAGATCGTTGTGAAATCATAATCACTCGGGTGCTAGTATTGTTTTTTTTTAAAAAAAAAATAGTATTTTTTATTAATGGCTTCTTTGGGAACGCTTTCATTTTTTGGCTTTTTTTTTTCTTTTTATTTTAAGAACATGTTTATTTAGTGCTTTTTTAAAATATTTTAAGACCATGTTTATTTTCAGAACTGAAAGTTTTGCAATGACAAAATATAGTGTAGGAACCAGAAAACCAACCTGCGAAGGAAAACACAACAGCAGAAAGGAAAAACAGCAATTTCTTCAATTTCATTAAAATTTAGTAACAAATAGAATACACTTCACTATCCCCTGCAGAGTATAAATCTCTGCAAATAACTAAGTGATATGAACCACCAGCTTAATATCCACATAAGAAAATTAGAAGACTGATAGAAATAGACTAAATAAAAAGCAAAGTATCAGAATTTCATAAACAGAACAGAGAGTTAAAAAGGTGGCATCCGAAACAGAACGTAACGTATACATATTAAAACTGCCACATCAAACCCCTTCTGCTCTAGAAAAACTAAACTCGAGTGTAGAAAGTAACGTTCATCTATCATCAGGAAATTGATAAGAATATAAATCTGATGGGTTGAACGTAGGAGATTGTTTAGATATAGTGGCAGAGAAACACAATCAATAATGTGTATCTCGATTGGAAATGATATGATTATTCAAGGCTTCAATTTAGAGCTTGTCTGGTGGAAAATGTTCTTGTAGATTCACTACATCGCTAAATCACCTGTCCAAATACCTTCGGGCTCGACTTTTGCAGATTGTTGCTTGAACTGTTGCCAAGTGATATTCAACTTTTCTATCACGTCGTGTAACATAGATCAAAATTGTCTATCCATTTCTTGAAACTGTGACTTCTGGGTCTAGGAAGTATTGTGATATCTACCGTAAGATTAGATGCTTTAATATACGCTATACTGAAGGGTGAACGACTAGAGGAACTTTTGACCATAGAATTGAAGGCTCATCTAGTCCCAAAAACATGTCCCAAAGTTTAGTTTGATCTCCTGCAATGCAATGTATCATACTTCCTTAAGTGTGATTCACCACCACTTTTGTTTACCCATCCGTTTATGGTAAATAAATATCGGTTTGAAACCTCTCTCTCCAAAATGAGCTCATAAACTTATTATCACAGTAAAAAATCAAGCTTCAAGGAATACCGTGGAATCAAACAGTCTTTAAATAATAGTTTAGTAGCGTTTAAGATGTCGAAGGTCCACGTGAAGGCCACAAAATATGCCATTATGGAAAAATGATCAATTACCACTACCACAGATCAAATCCATGCTTAGAGTGGGGCAATCCTAAAACAAAATCAATGCTCAAGTCTTCCCATATGGTATAAGAAATTGACAAGGACATGTATAATCCCGTGTTATGTCCAGTCCCTTTGTGCCTATGACAGATAAATACTTCGACACAAATCTGCATACATCTCTCCTCAATTTTGGCCAATAAAACCTGAAGTGTGCCAGCTGTAAGGTCTTATCTCTATGAGTAGCCAATATATGCCTATATGAGTAGCCAATCCCCCACTGTGGCAATCATTGATTATCTGTCGAAGGGATGTTCTTGGTATGCACAGCTGATTTCCCATAAATAGGTATCCCTGTTGTAATGAATAGTCACCATTGTGGTCTGTGGTTCTTGCAATTGGTCCATACAATGGCTAAGTCTTCGTGCTCGGCATATAAATCTCGCAAACTCTCCATTCCAGTGACTTGGTTTGCACTATAGTTAATATGTTAGGACAACAGGTTAAGGCATCTACTACACGAATATGTCGGCCTGCACGATCTTTCACCACAAAAGTAAACTTTTGAAGGAAAAACACTCAACAGACATGAATTTTAGTAAAGTTTTGTTGTGCTTGAAGCAATTGTAAAGGCTGATGGTTGCCATACAGCACAAAATCCTGATGCAATAGGAAATGCTCTCAATTTTTCGAAAAAATATTACATCAGTACTACGCACGCAGAGGAACGTGTGTACCCAATGAAATCACGCCACGATATCCCGCGCGACGCAGAAAAAAAACGGCGCAGTAACACGGGAAATATTCCTCCCCGTGTTATTCATGTGTTATTGTGTGTTATTCATGTGTTATTCATGTGTTATTGTGTTATTATAACACCAGGAATATTCCCAGGATACAATAACACATGAATAACACACAATAACACATGAATAACACGAGGGGGAATATTCCCCGTGTTATTGCGCCGTTTTTTTTCTGCGTCGCGAGGGATACAATAACACATGAATAACGCGCAATAACACATGAATAACGCGCAATAACACATGAATAACGCGCAATAACACATGAATAACGCGCAATAACACATGAATAACGCGCAATAACACATGAATAACACAGGAGGGAATATTCTCCGTGTTACTGAGCCGTTTTTTTTGCTCTACCGCGCGAGATGTCGTGGCGTGTTTTGATTGGCTACGCACGTTATTTTTACGTGCGTAGTACTGATGTAATATTTCTTCCAATTTTTCAGGGCTCAAATAACAACATGTGGGTCTTGCTCATATGTGAACCATTTTGCTGAGAAGGGCTCAGCTGCTCACTAAAAAACTAGATGGGTTTCCCTTCTTGTGTCAAGACAACGCCAACATCAAAGGCAGATGTATCAATTTCTACTAGGAAATGTATCCATGGACAGCACTGAGGCTGAGGTCAAGCAGTTTTTCAGTCTGTTAAAAACTTCCTGCTCTTCAGGACCCCAATTAAACAGTTTAAACTTGATGCAATCAGTCAAAGCTGCAGCAGCTACAGTACTGAAATTGCGAATAAAACATCTGAAAAAATTTGCTCTGCAAACTTCAGCTATAGATCTAGGAATTGGCCACAATTGTATGACTTCAATGTTCTTTGGGTTAGCAAGAATACCATCCTGTCCAACAATGAATCAGATAGTGCGCTTCAACTAAAGCAAAAACTCACTTGCATGGGTTGAGATACAACTTCTTGTCTTTGTAATCTTGTAAACAATAACTTAAGATGTTGGGCATGTTCTACTATTGAAGTGTTGTACGCTAAAATATCGTCGAAATAAACAGCATAGAAGCAGCAACGAAATGATTTTAAAACCTCGTGCATGAGTCACATGAAAACACCAATAGTGTTGCACTGCCTAAAAGGCATCACTTGCCATTCATACAGTTCTTCAATTTTGAAAGTTATTATTCATTTATTGCCTGGTCAGATGTGAATTTGATGGTAAGCACCACGCAGGTCTAATTTGAGAACATGGTAACTCCATTAAGCTTGTCTGGTAAATCTTCTATGCGAGGAATTGAAAAACAAAAATTTACAGCATTTTTATTGATAGCTTGGCTGTCAATAAACATGTGCCAAGAACCCTTTTTTTTATAACAATTAATGCAGGCACTGCACAAGTAATCAAAATGTGTCAAATGAACTATTTCTCAATAAATCATCTATTATATCTTTCAATATTTAGTGTTCATTAGAGATCATATGATAATAGCCAAATTCGATATGTTAGCATAGGTCCCAAGATAAAATCTATAGGGTGTTGAATTTCTCTCAATGAAGGTATTTGATTTTTTAAGTTTTACAGAAGTAATTGTGAACCGTTGAGGAATAACTTGGACTGAAGGGTACACCTTAGAGTTGATAGAATATTGTTCAGCCAATAATATAGTAAACATAGTATCCTGTTCTTTGTATGCCAACTATTGAGACCCTATAACTATCACATGTGCAGACTTTTCGACATTTACCATGGCAGTGTGTGTATGGGGAGTTTTAGATTGTTGCAACCGTGACTTCTTATTCTTCCATTCAAAAAAGTATGCATTTGCAAGATAAAATCTATGGGGTGTTGAATTTCTCTCAATGAAGGTAGTTGATTTTTTAAGTTCTACAGAAGTAATTGTGAACCGTTCAGAAATAACTTGGACTGAAGGGTACCACCTCAGAGTTGATAGAACATTGTTCAGCCAATAATATAGTAAACATAGTGTCCTGTTCTTTGTATGCCAACTATTGAGACCCTATAACTATCACATATGCAGACTTTTCGACCTTTACCATGGCAGTATGTGTATGGGAAGTTTTAGATTGTTGCAAACGTGACTTCTTATTCTTCCATTCAAAAAAGTATGCATTTGCATAACCGTTATACCACACCCCTGAAGTCAAATTGTCGGGGTCTTCCCAGAATCAAATGGCAAACATCCATTTTTATAATCACATAATACTTCGCAAACAAATCTTTTTCCTATTCCGAATGTTACCATGCAAAGAACTGTAACAAACACATCCACTCCTTTTCTTCACCCACTGATTTAGAAGAATTGGGATGTTTAGAGTTTTTTAGACGTAAAGCTTTCACCATTATTTTACAAATCACGTTCTCCGTACAACAGTTGTCCACAATAAAAGCGCACACTTTGCCTTCCATTGTGCATTTAGTCCTGAAAACAGCATGAAGTTGGGAAGTGGTCTGATTTCTTGGATCGATTAACACCTTCTTTAGAACTGAAGCAGGTTTTTTGTCTGTTAAGACTTTCCAGCTGCTCAGGACCACAATTAGACAGTTTAAACTTGATGCAATCAGTCAATGATGCCGCTAAAGTACTGAAATCGCGAATAAAATAAAAGAAAAAAATCTGCTGCCGCCCAAGGAAATTGCAAACTTCAGCGATAGATCTAGGAATTGGCCACGATATAATGGCTTCAATCTTCCTTGGGTTAGCACGAATACCATCCTGCCCAATATCCGAGAAAGTACGCTTCAACTAAAGTAAATTCTCATTTGCATATAAGGGTGTAAACAAGCAGAACACAAGCGAGCCCAGGCTCAGCTCGTGTTTGGCTCGTTTATATTTCGAGCTCAGAAAGTGTGTTCGTGTTCGGCTCGTTTGCTTAGCGAGCCGAATACGAGCCTTTCACGAACAAAGAGTCATTTTGACAACCCTAACGGCGTAGTCAATTGATGTTAAGTATTCGAGCAAAATTTAAAACATTATTTAAATCTAATTCACTAATTTTTATTTTATGTTCTTCATTAATGCTTTTAATTGATTATAAATCTTTGTAGTCTTGTAGCCAATTAAATTTTTAAAAAAAACTACTCATTAAACATATATATGATTAGTAGTATTTCGAGCCAAAACAAGCCGAACATGAACGAATAAATATTTGTTCGAGTTGTTCGTGTTCGGCTTGTTAACATAGCGAACGAGCCGAGCACAAGTTTCTTAACGAGCCGAACACGAGCTGTTCACGAACAACGAGCCGTTTTGTTAGCCCTATTTGCATAGGTTGAGAAACAACTTCTTGCCTCGTGATGTAGTAAATAATAGCTTAATGGATGGTGTTCTTCTAATGAAATGTTGTACATCAAAATATCGCCAAAATGAAAAACATAGAAGAGGCCAAGAAACAATTTGTAAAGCCTCGTTCATTACTCAAATGAAAATACCAGATGCATTGCAAGGGCCCAAAAGGCATCACTTGCCATTCATACAATCCTTTGATTTTGAATGTTATCATTCATTTATTGCCCGGTCATATGAAACTTTGATGATAAACACTATGCAGGTCCATCTTTGAGAAAAAGGTAACTCCAGTAAGCTTGTTTAATAAATTTTTTAAGTGAGGAATTGGAAAACAAAAATTTACCACAATTTTATTGATATACATGTGCAAAGAACCTTTTTTCTTTTTAAACGATTAATGCCGGCACTGCACAAGTAATAAAAATATGTCAAATGAACTATTTTTCTCAGTAAATCATCTACTATATCTTCAATATTTAGTGTTCTTTAGAGCTCATATGATAATGTTAGCTTAGCTCCAAAAACCAAATCTATGTGGTGTTGAATTTCTCTCAATGAAGGTAGTTGATTTGGAAAATCTACCAAAGTACTTTGTGTGAACTGGTGAAGAATAACTTGCACCTCAGAGTTGATAGAATTTTGTTCAGACAATAATATAGCAAACATAGTATCATGTTCTTTTGCAAGCCAACAATTGAGATCCTATAAATATCACATATGCATACTTTTCAACCTTTCCCTTGGCGATATGTGTATGGGGAGTCTTACATGGCTGCAAATTTCTTATTCTTCCACTCCAAAATGTATGTATTTGCACAACCATTATACCAAACCCCCAAGTCAAATTGCCAAGGTCTTCCCAGTATCAAATGGCAAACATCCATCTCTATAACATCACATAATACTTTGCAAACAATTTTTTTCCTATTGAGAATGTTACCTTGCACAAATCTGTAACTAACACATTCACTCCTTTTCTTCAACCAACTGATTTTATAAAGGTTTGGGGTGTTTTAGATGTTTTTAGAAGTAAAGCATTCACCATTATTTTACAAATCAAGTTCCCGTACAACAGTTGTCCACAATGAGATCTCATACTTTGCCTTCAATTGTGCATTTAGTCCTTAAAACAATATGGAGTTTGTGTGTGGTGGGATTTCTTGGAGCAATTAGCACCTTCATTAGAACTCAATTCAGAATTGAGAACTTCGCCTTTATCTACTGGCTCCTTAACAAAAAAAAAAAACAACCGTACAACCATCTCTATTGTCTAATTCTAGGTCAGGTTCTCCTTCAACTAGCTGGATTTGCCTACAATTTGGACATTCAATTGAACGTTGACCTGGCTGAAAACATCTAAAGCATTTAGGATGTCTCAAGGAAGAGCAGCCTTATTGCCGCTGCTACTCATTGCTATAGCTTGATCCGAACTGAACTTGGTATTCTGTAAGGGACCCTTTGTGACTTTCAAAGCCAGTTCAGTTGCAAATTTGCAACTATTTCAAGATCTTGATAGCTTATTCAACTGCAATTCAACAAAGAAGCATGGACAAAGACACCGGGAAAAACACACAATGATATGTATAAAATATGTGTGTGTTTATAAGTTGATTTTACCCTTTATTGTATCATTTTTATACTTTTATAAGGTATGTGTAGTGTTATATGCAGCATATAGGAAAGAATTGGAACCTATGGAGCATATAGAGCAAAAAACAGAGCAGACGGAAGCACATTGCAGCACACAGGATAGTAGGCACTCTAGGCACCCAAGCTTGAAAATTAGGCGCCCAGACCAGCGACTGGACACTCATGTCTAGAGAGTAGGTGCCTGAAGATGAAGACTACCTTCAAGCTAAATATAGAGAGCCTAGAAAGGTGACGCCTTGTCCAAGCACCCAGAAGGTTTCCACAGTTCTGAGACGTTTTGAATGACCATGAGGCTTAAACATGGATAATTGGAAGAAATAAGGGCCACAAAGCATTTTCTCTAGTCTTCTAGGCCAATTTTTTTATTTAGTATATGTGTGTGTGATTGCGATTGTGATTGTGAAAGCAAGAAAAGAGTTCTTACAATGAAGTAAGAATGGAATCACAAGCGGTGTGCATTTCTTGGGAATAAGAATTGTAGTCTTCTATTGAGTTTTATCTTTCTATACTCTTTTATCATGTTTGGATTTATTGAATTAAATCATATTTTTATTTCTAATTATGCATAGTACATAAATTTTATTTCTCCCTTGGATTGTAATATTTGAAACTAGAGATATCCATCATATGATTTCAAGAGTCCTGATATGTTAACTTTACATGCTTCATTTACATTCAAATTGACCAATTGGAATGTTAAAGCATGTTGTGATCTAGGACAAAGAAAAAAGGCTAGTGGAATAACTAAGTTAACACACTTTTCTGAGAGAATAAGAATATTGCTTCCAAGATAGTGCAATCAATAGGAAAACATGAAATTTTGAAGGTTTTTTTTGCATTATTTAACAAAATTGTAATATAAACCTGAAGTTTTCTTATGACCTTGAAAGAGGCTAAAGAATAATTTTGCTCTCGACTGTCAATTGCAATAGAATCACTTAAATAAATTTAGGTTTCTTAAGTCAAATTCAAGGGACATTTATTCTAGAGTTAACCCAAACAACAAAATAAAAATAAATACTATTACTTAAAGTAAATAAGTGGTTACAAGCTCGCAACGAAAAAGAAATACAATAACAAACACACAACACAGACACCAAACTAGGGCATAATCAATGGTGGAAGGAAGGTTGTTGTAAGGGAGTTGTGGTTGGAGAAAGGAAGATGGTTGGGGTGGTTTGGCGACAAAGGGTGGTAAATGGGAGGGATGGCGACAAGAAGACAGCAATTGGGAGGGCTGGCGACAAAGAGACAGTAGCTAGGAAGGTTCAGCAACAAGGAGGCATCAGCTGGGAAGGGCTAGCGCCAAGAAGACGGCTGTTGGGAGGACTGGAGGCAAAGAGATAACAATTGGGAAAGACTGGCGGAAAGAAGACATCGGCTGGGAGTGATAGCCGGCTGCAGGCAAATAGAAGGGAGGTGATTTTCGAGTGATGGCAACAACCATAACGGAGAGCAACAACAAGCTAGAGGCGAAAGAAAGATTGTAGGAGAGGAAAAGTCAAAGATAAATATCCCTGCATGATTGAACTATAGCCGGAGCACAGCTCGATCCTTAGGAGACGAACACCACCTCGGACTTACAATCGGAGCACCTTCTCGTTTTCAAATACAACCCTAGAAGGGGAACACTAACAAGAGCTAACGGCTGTCCTGAACAAAAATATAAGCAAAACTAATTGAAACCTGCAGAAATAACAGATAATCCTAGGGTAAAGATGCATGAACCACACTCCAAATAGAAGAGAAATCCATGAGAGTAAGTGTCGACCATCCCTCGTGGACCGGTCAAAACAGCGAACGCCAGCAGCACTGTAGCAGGGGTCACGGATGGCGCCCCTGTGAAACAGTTCCCGCATCAGTCTTTCGGGGTTGGATGAGGTTCGATCTCATCCGTCGAAACTTCTATCGGCACGTTGAAGATGGCATTGTTGTAACTCCCGAGGTTAAAGAGCCTTCAATTGCGTCGATGTAAGCACTTGGACCCCACTATTGGTTATACTGATTCCTAAAACACTTAAGGAGTTTTCCCCACTTGCGAGCAGTGACGAATATCAGTCGAATCTTCGAGTACACTACAGAACAAAAATGGGCATGCAATCTCTTATACATTGTTGAATCTTCCCAAAGTAACCCCCAGTTAACTCAGCCTAATTTGAGGTGATGGCAGTCGAAATCTCCACAAATGATGGCAACTCTGGTAGTAAGCTATCAATCAGAATGTCCTAAAACTCCCTCTATACGAGATGCCCTGCAGCTACAACCAGCTCTTCTCTCTCACAGTCCTGCGTCAGCACCAAGATTGATCCTCCCAACATTTTTCTGTTGGCACGAGCACCAATAACCTCAAAATTTGCATAAGGTAAGCGGACAAAGTGAGTAGGGTTTTCTTTACCCATCATGTTGAGTCTAAAGATTGTACTGTCATGGTCTCCCTAGCAAAAGGTGGCAGGCATCCATGGGCACCACATCACACCAAGCCTGATCCACAAGTTGGCTTCAAATCGAAAAATCTACGAGACATCTTCTATCAGTGTTGAATATGTTCTCCCTTCAATCACGTCAAGAAATATGGTTGGAAATGTCTCTGAGTCATGAGACTCAATTTGTCCAGCTATGTGGACCCCACGTTCTTACTACTCCCTCCATCAATGATGAAACTACATATCATTCCTTTTAAAGTGAAAAAAGTGTAGAATACATTGTAGCTAAGACACTGATGCTTTCTTGTATCCTCGGCTTGTGTGACCCGTCGAATCACGAGCATCTCACCCTCATCAAATAGAAGATAGAACTTCTAACCTTGTTCTTTAGTTGCCTCTTCATCGTTACCTTCCTCCATTGCACCTTGCTCGGTGAATAACACAAATCAGTTCGTCGGAAAACTAGATGCGATATGTCCAAACCCATGACATCTGAAACATTTCTTTGTTGGAATTGTAGTGTGTGTGTTGTTCTTATCATGCCTCTTCTCACTCGGAGTGGCATTGTCCTGCTCCCGACCAAACTGCTCCACTCGCCGAGTCATGGTCCTCCCAAGGTCTCCAACTGTGGGTGGTTGTCTGACTGGCACTGGTTGCTTGCTTTGCTTATTTTGACTCCACTTTCAGTGCTAAAGTCTGCACATCCCTCAGTGTCCAATATGGTTGCAGCTAGACCACATTACAAATGGTGCGCTTCAGGACTCCCAAGTATCTGGCTATGATGTATTTCTTTGTCTCATTTGGTTCACATTTCAACTTAAACTGCATAAATTTTTCTTGTTCTCCTCCACTGATAGCTCCTACCGCAGGTAGTGGAGCTTCAAGAAAATATCTTGGTGATAGTGTGGGTTAGGTATTGTCGTTGTATCTCTGATTTCAACTTCTCCCAAGAAATGATTATGTCCCGTCCTTCTCTTTGTCTCTTCCTCTTCAGATTCTCCAGCCATAGAAGCAATCTTCTTCAGTTTAAAGGCGGCGAGCTTCACTCTTCTATCATCACGCACCTCTTCGTATTCAAAGATCCATCGACAGTCTACATCCACTCGAGATAAACATTTGGATCTATTCTTCCCTCGAAATCTAGAAAGTACGTCTTTATTCCCAAATCTTTGTAACCTCTAACAGGCGCTTCATCTTTTATCCTCTGACACGCATCTCATCTTTGTATCATCTAACAAGTATTTCATCTCTGTATCCTCCAACAGACATCTGATATTTGTACCCTCAAATCTATGTATCTTCCAATAAACATTTCAGCTTTAGGCCTCCACTAATATTGTACCCCAAACGTTGTGATCTGTCTTCTTCTCCAATGGAATCATCGTTACGAAAGGGATTCAGGTGTTCTTCTAACATTCCAAGGATTTCATTATTAAAATCGACGGTGATCCCGCCCTTGGTTCCTTCCTCAATGACATCGAGCTAATGTAGCACTTGACAGAATTGTCGTTATATTTCGTCCATAGTAGATTTTTTATCAGATTCCAGCAATTATCTCCCCAGGGGCTTGATTAAGGTTAAAGGTCTAGGTAGGTGGAATGAAGTATATAGAGTGGATGGAAAAGAAAATTTTTGGGAGGTACTAGAAACCCAGGGATTGGACTAAGGTTATGCTAACTCTGAAACAAAGTGTTATCCACAACAGAAAAATAAATTTTATTACTCAAAGCAAAGAAGTGGTTACAAGATCACAACGAAAAGGAAATAAAACAACAAACACACAACACGGACATCTAACTAGGGTTTGGTTCAAAGGTGGAAGAAAGGTTGTGGCAAGTGGGTTGTAGTTGCGGTGGTTTAGAGACAAAGGACAATAAATGGGAGGGTTGGCAGCAAAGATACAGCAAGCGGGGAGGGTTGGCGGCAAGAAGATAGCAATCAGAAGGGCTTATTGCAAGAAGACAACAGTTGGGGAGGGTTGGCGACAAGTAGACAATAGTTGGGTGCGCTAGCAACTAGGAGACAACAGCTGATAACAGCTGGAGGCAAAAAGACAGTTGCTGGAGTGCTTGCCGACCGGCTATAGGGAAACAGAACGGAGGTCGTTTCTGAGTGACCACAGCAACCACGACGATGGCTAAAGCGAGCTGGAGGAAAAATAAATATTGCTGGAGAAGGGAAATCAAAGATAAATACACTCGCATGATCGAACTACAGCTAAAGCGCTGCTCAATCATTGGGAGATGGTCACCACCTCAAATAAGTTACACCCAGATCATTATCTCAACTTCGGATACAAACCTAGAAGGCGAATACCGACAGCTGATGACAGTCTTGAGCAAAAATATAAACAAAACCGACCTAAACACAAAGAAATAACAAATATATTATCATAGGGTAAAAGGAGTTGAACTTGCTCCAAATAGGAGCAAAATTCACGAGTAGGAAGTGTCGACCGGCCCTTCTAGACTGGAGCGAGCCGCGAACACTCGCGACACTGTAGCAGGTGTCGTGATGGCGCCACTAGGGACCGATTCCCGCATCAAAGATACTTACAACATTAGAAAACTCTCCTATCGACCTTAGGTTTTATTTTTTTAAAACTGGGATTTTAGACATTTTAAAACTTCAAATTTTTTTATCATCAAACAAAACGTAAAATAGTATACTAAAAATTTTCCTATAGCAAAAATTAGCTCGTTCTCTGTGAAATCAATACACAGATTTATAATTCGTATATCACTTGATAGACCGCATTGCAGAGAAAATAGCACGAACATGACACAACAAAATTACGAAAAGTACAACACAAGTCATGGACACTTTTTTTATACTTAATAAATTATTAATATAAATATATATTTTCACAATTTTACTAAAAACATCTCAAAATAATCATTAAATATATATA
>NW_018165746.1:7653-42582 GCF_001263595.1 Phalaenopsis equestris | reverse complement strand
TATATATATATATATATATATTAATAAAATTTGTTTTTGACAATAAAATACTACATTCAAAATATTAAGAAAATCACCAAAATACTTAATGTAAATGACATCCATAACATAATGAAGTTAATTAAAGTAACACAATTATCACTAATTAGAGTTAATGCATTCATCAGAAAAGTCGCATTAATGTTAGTTCAAAATGTTAAAAAAACACCAAAATACATAATGTCAATGTCATCCATAATATAATGAAGCAAAATACGCTAACACAATTATCACTAGTTAGAGTTAATGCACTCAGCAGTAGAATCACTACTTTAATAAACCACAAAACAAACATGTAATCATAAAAAAAGTTATAGTAATTAAAGTTATTTTTGACAATATAATAATACATTTAAAATTTAAAAAAAAATCACCAAATACTTACCGCCAATGTCATCCATAATATAAAAAAGCAAAATATAATAACAAAATTATCACTAATTAAAGTTAATGCATTCAAGAGTTGGGTCATCGTTAGTGATAACTTCATTGCCCTCTTCAATAATGCATTCACCCTCATCAAGAAAAAATGTCATTTTGAAATATGACTCATCAAGAGAAAGACTAGTAACTTCAAGTATTTAAATATCATCCATTATAGCTAACGTATCTCTACCAACATTTAATTATTTCCTCTCCCCCTAAGAATATTATGGGCTTCTTCTAGATAGAAGGTTGAGACAAATATCAAATATTTACCTTTCTAAGGAGTGAACTTATTTCTCTTAAGTGAATTAATAAAAGAACAGATAATATATTGAATCTCAATCAATGCTTCTGCAACTCTGCACAAATGCATTATCAATGATTGTTTAAACCACTTCATTTGAACCTATCTCCACAACTATTTTAATTTCATTAGCAATGTATAACTAGTTCTTACACACCCCTTCGTAGTTAATGAATTTTATAAACAATACCAAGAATCTGCGATGAGGATGAAGTTAATAAAAACATCATTGCACATCTCTCGAGCTATCACAAACTAGATAATTATTATTTTTTTATTCCAAGTCCCTTTTATGAGCTCAAACATTCTTTCAGCATGTGCTCTCTTTTAAAGTAAAATAATTTTTAACAGATTAGGAACATATATGGTGATTTTGTTGTTGGTTGGATATAAAAAATCACTATAATAATATGATTTTTTGTCAAATGAAATGAAAAAAATTATTGAATAAAACATTCAACCAATTTTTTATGTAAAAGATCTCTAGCATGTAAGTTGAATGTTTTTTCAATAGTACTATTAGTTGGCATTTTCTTTTCTTTAGATCATAACCATCTACTCTAAATAAATGTTCGCTCAATTGAAAACACATTGACTAGAAGAAGAAAGTGGAACATTTTTAAATACAATATTCTTCTTTTTTCTAATTTGCGTCAACATCTGAATTATGCACTTCATAAATTTGTGTGCAAACTATTTTAGAACATGTCTGAATGCCTATTCCAAGTTATTGAAGCAAGTGGACTCTGACCCTAAAATGTGTTCCTATAAATTTTTAATAACAAAACTAATATTAAAATTATATATTACCTCATACTTAGATTAATCCAATTTTCTCTAATTTGGTTATATATTTCCATAAAAATTTTATCTCATCCTCTATAAGATTGTTACCAATCAAATTACACACTTAAAAGTCATTATCGTACCAATCAATTAAAGAAATTATTAACATAGAAAATTTAAACATTTTCATATGATCATAAATATTCATCTAACAATAAAAGACAAACAAGAAAAACATAAACTACCCTATGTCTAATTCAACTTGACAATTTAAAGATAACAATATAAGATTTCAAAAAATCTCAATCATGCATATCAAGATTTCAAGCAATTGTAATGAGTATACAAACGACTTAAAATGGGTTGGAAAGAATATTTTATTTAATAAAACAAATAAATCACGAGTGTATAAAGAACTTAAAATTATTTTAAGAAATTGCTTGAAATTGAAATACAAAAGAAAAATAGTATCTATACATTTGCCAAAATGGACTCAATTGGATAATGGAAAGGGCTCATTTTGGACAATGGGAAGGCTGGGAAGGAACGAATGCCACTCACAATGAACGGCTTGCTTCGATGATGGTCGTTGGGGCTCAAATTTGACCAAGGTTTGCTCGCACCAAAAGTAAGAACAATTCACGGACTTGGTGATGTCAATGATTGCTCGAAAGTGAAACGAGAATGCTTAGATGAGGGTTGCAACTTCAATTTTGATATGTAGCTTCAGCTTCAACTTTGCTTTCGACCTATGGTTAAGATGAAGGCAAAGAGGTGTTTGCAATTTAGGACCTGTGTCCCACTTGATTTTGTGTCAAGTTGTGTGTCCCAAGCCATGTCAAACATAAAGGAAAACTTCGACGTGATTTATACCGTGTTGGACACGTGACGAAGTTGTGTCTCTATCCATGTCAAACACAGGTACGACAAATGTTTGGTCGTGTTGGTGCTTTGTAGATTCCCACCTATGCCTCTTGTTTCCTCTAAAATATTGCTCTCAAATTTTCCTACATTTGATAGCAAAAATCATGTGAAACTTTCTTGCATTGTGTAATATTTTCCTTAACTCATTAAGGTGTTCTTTATTTCTATTTATACACCTGCTTATGTTACACTACAATGCAAACAATTAAATTACTTATATCATAAGAGCTTCTACATTCACTAAAGTAATTCCACATTAGATCCATCTTTCCATAAGCACTATAGAATAATGTGATTTACATCAAATTAGTCCATCCTAATTCCTATAAAAGTTTGGATCCCATGTGGAATTACTTCAATGAACGTGGCAGAAAAGGTTGATTATTTAAATTTTTAGGTGCTTAATTTTAAAATTATAGAAGATATTTTTACAAGTGATTTATATTTATTAATTTATTTCTCTTAGGCTGCACATATTGCATCATTATTAATCATTTTTTAGATATATTTAAATCATTTTAATATTTATCAAATCATTCGATTCAAATCCTATTTCAACTCAGATTCAACATTCGAATCTTGAATCTCCTCTTCCTAGGTTGAATATCCAGATTGGTTTCCAAAGCCTTGCTAAACTCAGCATCAATCAAGTACTTCATGTTAACTTAAACAAACAAAGATGTAAAGTTTTAATAGCCCTCAACTATTAGCATTCGTTAATCAGAATAGAATTATGTGATGGTTGTGGATAAACATTTCTGCACTTGTTGTTAATCAATAACAAAATATACTATTATGTCAACATGTATGTATTAGGTAGCATTTTAACATATGCATACAAACATCGAAGATATCTTATTGGTTGGATAGTGGATACATGTAAGACTCGTGCGTAAGCAATTTTTTGCTAGTTAATAGTACACAGAGTTAGTATGTGAGCAGGTGTGAATTTGCTAAAATGTATACTGAGGCACATTGCTTCTAGTTCCTTCTCTTGCATAGCAAGCCAAAAGGTCTTTTCCCTTTCCTAGATTTCAGTTCATCATTTGACAAATAGTTTACCGAGATGGAAATGTGTGAAAACGATCACCGTGAAGCTGCCAGATGGAAGCAAGTACTAGATTTAACTTTAGAAGCACGTACAGGATACAATTCAAAGAACCATAGAAAGAGATTACCAAATGATAAAATCAACAAATAAGTAATTTGACAAAAAAATCAACCTAATTTTTATGTCATACAATCCCAATGAAAGGACTTTCACCTCGTCTAGGTCGGGGAGCTTTCTAACGACATATACACACTAGAAAACTTCTTATATAGAAAGATATGTTGGGTCAGTTGGGTTGGAGAAGCACAAGGTGTTTCTCCTCGAGACAGGCAAATAATGCAGTTATTTAGAGCGGTCCATAAATATTGTGAAGGTCCTATTAATTATGATTTGGGTGAGAGCTATGCCATGAAACATGTTTACAATCCTGCCATACAGAAAAGTAAAAGTAGGTTTTTGAAAGTCCTAAATCTTTTAATCTTAAATTTTAATTCATCTTAAAATTTTTATTAGGATTTTTGTAGAAAAAAATAAAACTTTAATGTCCTAAGAGCCTGAGTTGTAATTTTTGTAGCATCCCAAATATAACCAGAAAGAAACAGGGTAACAACACAAGCATGCAATAATTCAGGAAAAACAGTAGAACAAGCCAAGTAAAATAATGAAAAAGTTGGTTCACTAAAATACACCTAGGCTCAACCGACAATGACGAAAACAAAACCCTAGATGAATGCCAGGTTTACAAGTAATAAGCAATGAAGCAACGATATGTAGAAAGAGTGATAAACCCTAAAATACCTTCACCAGGAGATTCCGGGTGCTTGTCCCTCTTAAGGGCGCTCTTGAGGGCAGGAGGCCGTATGGAGGGAATGGGAATCGGAGACGAGTATCGTCTCTCAGAGATCGAAGGTAGCACTTGCTCCACCACCGCCTCATGTGTTGCCGAAGGAGGAGGAAGTCCATGGAAGATGTCATCGGCCATTGATCGCCTCCCAGTGGAGAGACCTCCTCCAGCCTCTTGCTTGATGAACCAGCACTCTGTGAGTTCGGATAATGGCGATGCCTCTCCCTCATCCTATAATTTCTACAAATGGAAGTAGATACATTTTACTTTTTCACGCCCTGTTTACTTCTATAACTCATTTATATTTATTTTATGGAGCATTTACAAACATTCCCCACAAGTTTTGGGTATTTACATATTCAACACCCAAATTTTGGTATTTTCAACATTTAAATACAACTGAAAACTTTTATTTTTCCAAGAAATGACGCAAAATAGCTTTTTTTTTTGTTTTAAAATATATATTTGCAGATATTACGATTTAAACCTTTAGAATAATATTAAATAGATAATATGTACAAAAATATGTCTATACATGAAAGTTCATTTAAGATTAAATTAACATTGTTTTCATAGAAGTATAATTTGGAGGTGTAAATGAGCCGAGCTTGAGCGAGCTCAAGTCCTATTCTTATTTAGCTCGTTTATTTTTTATTTTTTCGTTCGTTTCAGCTCGTGTTCTTGAAATAGCTCGTACAAAGCTTATTTATGTTGAGCTTAATTCAAATGAATTTGTTCGAATTAAGCTCGTACTCAACTCAACTTGAATTAAATTTGCTTGATTTTATTAGACTAAAAAATATATTAATTGTTTATTATTATTAAATTTAAAAAAAAAATTTACTAAACCTAATTTAAAATTTGGATATAGTTTTTCATTTGTCACTACATTGAAGAGCTCATCCGCTTTTGTAATGCTTTTCTCATAATAATATTTTTCCTTCCGGGACAAAAAAAATGCTTGAATTATTGCTTACTCGGAAAAACTCGGAGTTTTTGGAGAATTTAATAATCTGGTTTCGAGTCGAGCTGAGGTTGGCTCAATAAAAATTTAATCTAAAATTTTTGGCTCATAGCTCGACTCGTTTATTTCGATCTAATCTTAATCAAGCCAAAATTCGAATCAATTTTTGAGAGATGAACAATCTTCGAGCTAAATTTGCTAAATTTACATCTTTAACATCACTAGAATTGTTAACGATCTGATTTCATGCCAAGCTGGGGTCGAGTCGATATAGGCTAAAAAAAATTCGATCCAAAATTTTGCATAGTAGCTTGACTTATTTGTTTGATCTGAGCCAAAATTCAAATTATTTTTCGAGCAACGATCTTTGAAATTCAAAACCCAATCCAATGTATTTATATTGCTAACACTTAGGGTATGTTTGGAGCAACTTGTGTGTTTCAGGATAAGTAGTTTATCCTAAAACACGGCCCGCGGGAGTCGACCTGTGGCCTACGTTTAGTGTAAGAAACTCAAATGTGACAGACAGTGTTTTAAAAAACGTGCAAACCAAACGATTAGACGGTGTTTTTAAAAATGTCGCCGCATTTGTAAGGTGTCACAAAAGGGCCCTTAAATTAGAGTGAAGAGTTGGGACATAAATTTTTTAGCCTTTTTACGTACATACCAGTAAAATCTTATGTAGTTACATAATTGACTTCAATATTATTTTTATAATTATCTCATCTATACAATTTGTTTGTAAAGCAATAAAACCTAGTATTTTCTAAATACAATATAAAAATTTATATAAATAAATATATATTAAATATTATTATTGTTTATATATTTAATTATTTTTAGTCAAACACGAAAGAATAATTTTTTGTTATTTTTCTGCTTATTTATAAATCAAGCTCAAAAATTTTGTTCATATTGCGCTTGCTTGCTTAACAAAAGAAACAAACATGAACTGCACGATGAGTCGTGCATAACTTATTCTTAAACGACGAGCGTTTTTAACAACCCTAATATGATGCAAAACGTCGCTCAAAAAGAAATTGCTCTAATATTCACTTTCCCCTACCTTCTCAATCTCTAAAAATCGCTTATTAATTTAGAGATGATTTAAAGAGTAATTGAAAAAAGTTCAAACAAGATCATAATGAAATTGGAAAGACTTGAACCTTATCAAAATAAAATTGGAATGAAGTTGTACAATGCTTCAAATATTATTTAATTATATTAAAATATGATTCAAAATATCTTATTCATATGTCATCAATAAATTTTATATATTTGACATGAATCGAATCTCATAGCATTTTTTTTAGCAAGAAACATTCAAATTCAAATTTGTAGAACTCCAATTTTAGCAAACTCATAATCAAACTGACCGACTGGACCAAAAGAATGCAGTGAAACCAAAATTATTCTAGATTGAGTTAAATAAAGCCTGGATCAAACCATTAAATCTTTTTTGGAAGCTTTTGATAGCTAATCGAAAGATCAAATAGATTCGAAATCTGACAAGTTTATAGTCGAATTGAGTGTCTCGATGTATTAGCTAAAGAGTTACTTATAGCTACTCAACTATTCATTCTATTTGAGACTCGGGTGAGAAAGAAGATAGAGGAGCAGTTATAGTAGATGCTATAAAAGATAAAAACGTTACCAATCCCTTGCAATAGTATGTACATACAAAGAGATAGATAAAGGTACAAAAGATATTTGCTCATATCTTGCAACTATGTATTGAAATTATTGAAAAAGAATTCAATATAATTAGAAAACTTCATACAAAGTATCTAGACGTTGAAAGACAATATTAAAATTATAGTGAGAAATATAATACAATTATATGGTCAAAAAGCATATGCCATAAATGGACTAACAAAATAATTATATTGTTATTAGCCATATAATTGTTGTGTTCAATCGCTAAAGTTTCTTCCAATCCTAAAACCTATACTTTGAAGTAAGAAAAGTATTTTTCATCTAAAGGGTGGAATGGATTTATGGTACATAAATTTATTGTTTAGTGCTTCTCACCTTATAAATCTGTAAATTTTCAAATCAATTCTTTTATATTTTATATTTTTTATAATTAATAATCACCTAACGCCGCACAAAAATGGTTAAAAATTGTTAGAAAGATCGACAGATTTTATGCGTCGGGATTTAGGTATGAATTTTCTGAAGGCTTTCCGACGCATACACTAACATATGGTTCAGCCACAGAGTAAACGATCAGTTTTTAGGAAAACCTAATTCTGACGACCTTGGTTCTTGTCATGTGATAAAATGACAGTGTGTTCGCATTAGAAAATTTACACATCATTTTCTCCGTCTTCAAAATCCAGAAGGCATTTTATATTATCTGACAGAGCGTCGGTCAGTTATTAAGTTATTAGAAACTGACAATGTGATGTTGTTGGAAAGCCGGCATATAGGCTCTAATAAACTGGACCGAAGTTTTTTTTTTTTTCATTTCATTTTTTTATACGCAGTGCTCGACCTTTGACCTTGGTGCCCCCACACGTGATTTCCCCCGCATTTTCAGTATGGTAATCCACTTCATGCATTATTTGATTTAAATTGAAAGTGAATTTGAATTGCATCGTCCTCTAAATTTTCATTAATTGCAACTATTACTTTTTTTTGCATTCTAGTTTTTTGTGTTTTAGGGAAAAATAAGTTTTTTGTTTTCATGTTTATATTGATTTATATTTACACACGTAACAATTAATTCTTACTTGTTTCCTGTTTATTGCGTGCTTTTATATATTAGCTTTAGTAGTTGTAGACTTCACTTACAATTTCTCTTTCTGCCTATTACGTAGTTTTAAGTTTTCAATTTCAGTAGCATGTTTATTGCACTTTACAGGTTTTTCTTACGTTTGATATGCATATATCATCCCTTTCAATGAATGGTATGAGTGCTCTCTCAAAATTTATATTTTTAAAACTATTGTCTTTCTAAATAATTATAAAAAAATTTAATATATCTAATTGAAAGCTTTGAATATATTTAATAACTCCAAATAGTATGTTATTATGTCCAATGAGAGCATCTTCTCATTATTCATCATTTTATGAGTATTTGATGCATTAAGGCTCCGAGAAATTATAGCTTGAAAGCTTTGAAGATCTCCCTAGAGTGAAATCTTTTAGTAATAGATTAAAAGTTTGAAATTATCTAACAATTTAATTCATCTCACCCTCTATTTTTATGTAACTTGAGCATTATAATGACCCTCTATAGACATAAATAGAATGAAGGACTTTATTTAGTCCATCTCACCCTCTACTTTATGTAACTCGAGCAGTATAATGACCCTCTATAGACATAACTAGAATGAAGGACTTTATAAATAGTAAAATATCCCAAATGAATTGATTTCATAAAAGAAAAATGAGGAGAAATAATAGATTTGAATTTGAATTGTGTAATAGATTCTTTCTTTATTAGCAATATAGAGTTTGTTACACGGCTGCAAATCTTATTGATGTGAAGAGAGCTGAGCGGATCTCAATTCATATTGTTTTATTATTATCTCTATGTTTTGTGTTAACATATCATTCACCATTCAACTTTTGTTTTCAGTTCATTTGAATCATATTTGTTTTTGTCATCATTTTTTTTTTTTTTTGTCTTTTAAGATGCATTCAAGTTATCTATGTTCTTGCAGGTTTCTTTATTGGTTGGCGGTTTTTTTTGGTATTTTTTAGACCATATATGATATTTATTCTAGCAAATCTTTTTTTTTTATTATTTTACTTTTTGATCTTGTTAAATTTAATGTGTCTTTCAATAGATTGATTTTAGCTGTTATCATGCATACAATGTTCGGCATCATTTTTTTTTATTTTTGGTTTCAGCTTCATGTTTTCGTGCCTACTCTCATTCAGCCCTAATGCCTCCTTCATGGGAATATATGCATGTGTGTGTGTTGGCTTCATCCTTAGTTTAGCAAGCACTTCTAAATTATATATATATATATATATACCAAAAGTAAAACCAGAAACCATCAAAACTGACAGTGCGAATAATAAAAACTCAGTATTATAAGAGTTAAAAATAGAGAGATAACCCCTATATATATATATATATATTTCTTTTCTTAAATTGATATGATTTGATCCCTGATAACCATTGTGTATAAGCAGCCCAAAGTAGCTACGCGAAGATAGATCTGAAGCAGAAGTTTAATCCTCTTAATTATGATTCCGTTATCACAGCTTTATTTCCCTTAAGACAGTAGACCTCTTTTAAAATTTTCTATCACTACTCTCCCTGTCATGAAGATTCATGTTCTTTACCTCTACTATGACAAAGCCGGAGCTCCAAGTCCGCTTGATTCTTCCCCTTCTCCTTTCTCATCTCCTCACCAGGAAAGTAAACCGCATAGTTTGGCGAGGTGGACTCAACAGCTTGAGAATGAAGGAGGCGTTGTTCTCTCGAATAAGGGTGGTGAGTCTCCTCTGATCTTTTTGGGGCCGGAGGAGAGGAGAGGGTTGGCCGGAACTTTGCTCGATCTCTCGGGTGGATGTTCATGTGGCCACCCAGGGCTTGCGCTGTGGAGAAGCCTCTTTTGCAGAATGTGCACTCGTAGAACCGGCCGGCACTAGCGGTTGCTTGAAAAGAAGTTCTGGCTTCATCGACGGCCGGTTCAGGCGGTTCGGGTGCATTGAGGTGCTCCTTATGTTCTTCTTCTTCCCTTGCGAGGGAGGAGACGGATGTGCGCAGTTAGATGCTGAGCTGAGGGGGGGACTTTTGTGAGCGTGTGAGTGTGTGTGTGTAACATAAGAAAATGAAAGAGAGTCAGAATAATGAAGAGTAAATTGTATTAATTGTGTTGATCTTTCTCTACCTTTTGGCAAAAATTTTATGTTTTTTTTAGAGGGAGAGTAAAATATAGCGATGTTACATTTTTACTCCTGATTTAATGAGAGCTATACGAGATATTCTAGATATTTTATAGCTATAAGTTTATCACCCAATTGCTCTCTGGCTCGATCGAATGAGGTTGCTTGGATTCGGGTGGGAGGACCGATTCAGTTGGCTACGCTTTACATATCAGTTGATCTGGCTTGACTGTCGACCCTCAATCCTTGTTGAGGAGTTGTAGTTAGCAAAGCGATGCTAGACATCGAACAGAAGGTGAATTACAGTGATTTGAAAGATAGCTCGCTCCTCAATGTGGAGAAATTAAGAGATGTCTACAAGACACTGTTGTATTGTTAATTCATAATTCCTATTGAAGAGCATCATGGGCATCTGTGGGATGGTTATATTGAGGAACTGGATCATTTCTTGGGTCGAATCTTCCAGCCGGAAGGTATGTTGTCGCCTTCAATCAGTTTTTTTATATTGGTTGGCTTGAATACCTTCGTTTCATTTTTGATTGAATGACTCTGATTCGGTCGCCTTCATGACTCAGTTCGGTTTGGTCATGCTTGCTCTGGTTCGGACGGATTTATTTGATCGAATAAGTGGGCCTCCGGGTTTTCTATCAGTGAACTATTTTTTGTCGTGCTTTCTTTCTTCTAGACCTTTAGATTTCTTCATAATCAACAATATCAAATTTTTGATGCACATATGTATCAGGCCACAGCTCGAATTTTCAGCACATATAGGGATGATCGGGGCTTGTCTAATAGCATGCAGCCATTTCTTTAATATATATATATATATATATATATAATGAAATTATTTTGCTGAAGCACATTATTATTGCCTTGTATGTATTAAGTATGAATGTCATGTTATCTACAAACAAATACATTGGATATCTCACAATTAAAACAAATTTATTTACATAGAACAAAAACAAGTAAAACTTATTCTACTCAAACATATTATATATAATCATTTATTAAGAAATGCAAAATCATTTCTTTCAGTCAAAAATTTGACTGTATATTTCATATAAATTTGCCAAGTAACATGTAGCCGACAAAGTGAGAAAGATCTGCCTATCTGAGGCATATTTTCCTGCTGTCTATATTAATAAAATTTATTATTGCATGTATTTTCTTGAGGTTGGAGAACAGACCAGCTGCTTCACAGTATTCTTCTGCATCTTATTGCGAACAAAATCTAAAGAAATTGGCTTTAACGGACATACGTCAGAGGTTTGGCGTTCTGGAATTTGCTTGAATTTCAGTGGCGGTTGGCCGCAAATGACAGCAGTTCTAAGTATCAGAAACGGGACAACTGTTTTATTTTATTTTATTTTATTGTTTGGACTTTTGACATATGTATTGTTAGATCTTAAATTGCCAATATTTATAATCTTAGATAGTAGACACCAGATAATGTGAATCTAAAAAAAATGAGTATGTAACCCCTTGTTCATAAAATAGTCTATATTTATAATCATAGATGACTTAAGTTTACAATTACACTATCTCTTTTATCTCAACCGTCTATCTGTCTTTATCTCAACGGTTAGAGGGTTTTTGTTTTTTGCTAACATTTGATAGTTAATATAACCATCTCTCTAATACGAATAATTGAATGGGCACAACCTTAATGAATGTTTTTGACCATCGAATGTAATAAATGGCAAAATTGATTTTTTACTTCTAGTTGTTGTTTGCCTCATTTTCTGATCATTTCTGTATAGATCGGCCGATTGAACTTGTCGTTTAGGTGTGATGAGTGAGCGTGCTAAGTTAGTCATTCGCTCGATAATCCTCTGTATGCATTTCCTACTGATAGCTCTGGAGTCCCTTCGGACCGATTGATCTATTAAAGATGTGCGTTGACATTTTTCTTGTATAAATCAATTCTTGTTGTCCTTTAGAGATTTTTAGCTAATTTTGTTATCCCTTATTTTTAAAATGTTCTCTTAATTTATAGAGAAGATTGTATAATATGGCAATGCTATATTTTTGTCCTTTGATTTTATGAGAGTTGTGCAAGATATTCTATGTAATTTATATATACAAGCCTATTGCTTGATTGCTCTTTGGCTCGATCAGTTAAGCTTGATTAGCTTTGGATCGACAGAAACAGATCGGTCGGTTAGGCTTGGTTAGCATTGTCGATCAATTGATCTAATCTAGGTATTAACTTTCCATCCCTAGAGAGTAATGCTTGTTGGCAAAGTGATGTTAGACTATTTAGCAAAGGGTAACTCGCTCCTCAACAAGTAGAGCATGAAACTTGACTAGATGATTATTTGCTACATTTTTAATTCATGATCTCTGATGAGGAGCCTCGGCGACGTCCGTGAGATAATTGGTCATATTGTGGAACTACATCTTTTCTTGAATCGGGCCTACCAGAAGATAGGCTACTATATTGGTAAAAATTTATTGTATGCCTATTTCTCTTGCTTTAATCCAAATGGTTCAGGCTCAAATCACTTGGACATCTTTTTATCCTCATAGCATCCTCCGTTTTAGCGTTGGGTTGCACGACAACAACAAATTGACTTTTGGCTTTGGATCGAATGGTTGGATCCGGTAGGATAATTGAGCCTCCTGATCTTATATCGATGGGACCTTCTTTCTCATACTCTCCTCCTTTCTACCATTAGATATCTTGAGGATGAATACTAGCACATTCTAGATGCATAGTAATATATATGTTTTTTAAACGTTAAAATGGTGATATTTTTTGGTGATATGAAAGAAACTGATTGATACAAGTGCAAACAATAAAATTTAGGTTTCGGACGTGTAAATTCATAAGAATTGAGTGGTATATATGTAAATACTCATTATTTTTTTTGGGAAAATTACATACATAGCACCCAATTCTTATGAATTTACCTATCTCACACCTACACTTTCATTTTTACACACATAACATTTTACCTATGGATTAAAAGATAGATTTGACTATTAAAATATGATAATGAGTGCTACTTTTCTTATGATTTTCTTAATTAAGAAAGTTTACCTTAGAGATAGCTAAATATGAAAGTTTTAAGAACTATGTATGTAAAAACTCCTTTTTTATATATATATATATATATTTGGCTGTGTGCACTTAAATTTTATTTTATTTTATGTTATTTTGTAAAGTCTTAGTGAAGGTCGCCGCTAAGAGTCCCAAACCCACCATGAAGGGGTGGTAAAATATGAGAGGTTGTATCATCTATTGTGATCCATGAAAGAATATTTATTTATAAACTAAGCTTCATCAATTTTTAACTTAATTTAATATTTATGGAGGAAAAATATCAAATGGCAATAGCTCATTTAAAGGTTCTAATTTGATGCATTTATTGTAATTATAACAAAGGGGCCATATACATACAAAAGACAAAATTCTTATGAATTTATGTATCAAACACCTAGATTTTAATATTTATTTAAATAAAAATATATAAATTTTTAGCATAATATAAAAACCACTAACATTAACTTTTCTCAAGTGAAAGTGCATTCTTTTGCATGTATTTTTATGTGATTATAACACAAAAATGTAAGAAAATAACAAAATTTAGATATCAGGCATAATAAACATGTATAAAAATTATGTCATATGCATGTCCTCATAAAAATATCAAATATTTTTTATAATACATCAATAACCTATATGTCTATAATATCAATACCTGATGTTAAGATTTGATTATCTTTTGAAAGGCAATAAATGATACATCAAAGAAAGAGATGTTGGCCGTTGAAGGAGAGACAAGAGTTGTAGAGTTAAGCTATGAGTGAAGAGGTTCGTTAGAATGAATGATTCTAACCCCGAAGAAAAATCTCAAATTAGGTTAAAGGAAAAGAGACAACTAAGAGATGAAAAGAAGAGTTAGCTTAGAGAAAAGAGAGAGAGATAGAAAATGAGAGGGAAAGCTCTTGCAAAGCACAAGAGTGTGACATGTGTAAAGGATGAAAAAGAGAGATTTGTGACACTATAATGTTTCAAGTCTGAGATATTACTAATCCCAATCTTTTTCGTCTCATCTCCATGACGATGGAATTCAAACTCATCTTTAGAAATGGTGGAATTGCTTGTTGGATCACACCCTAGATCAAGTTTAGCCAATCATGCTCTAAAAGTTGTCATCATCTTGTCATCATCTACAGAAAACCACCCAATCAGCATAAACACTATTAGCCATCTCCATTCTCCTTAGGTTTCCACTTCTACACAAAACTTTCCACCTTTTTAATTTGTTTTCAACCAAAATTCTCCCCATGTACCTGAGATTTTATTCTCTAGCCTCTAACACGTTAACAATTATAATTGCATAGCTCAACCATTTTAGAGTTGAATATGACCACTTCTAATATTAAGAAATCGCTATGTTTGAATTACTACTCAGATTTAATAAATACTCGTAAATTATACTAACTTTCAAATTTGTTAATAATGAAGCTTTTTTGTATTGTCCTTGGTTCATATTTGGTGTCAAGGAATTGAAGAGATCTTGGCAAAGTCTAGGCTATTACTGAATGACCTAAACTTAGCAATTAAAATGATTAGAACAAGGAGCTTCAAGGGTGATTTAAGTTCTATTTGGAGCAGCGACATCTGTTTGAAGAAGCACTTGCAAAGTTGTTGCAGAAGAGACTACCACTCAAAAAGTTGTGGTGACTATTAAAAATTTATTTTATATTCAAAAATTCATACCACAGTTTTATGGTAGCCACCACACTTGGCTAAAGATTGGGTTGTAAAATGCAGTTTCCCACCATAACTTTTTTAAAAAGCAAGTGAAACATAGTTTTGTCAAATGCTTCAAAGTACGGTGCCGCACTACACCGCCACCACATAGCTGCCTCAAACACAACCTTATAATGAGCATAGACTTATGTACATAAAAAATATGTCAGCAGAAATATTAAAGAGATCTGACGACCAACAAATGAGATGATCATGACCACCCACCATGGACAACACAAAAATTCATGTCTAGTCAGTCAACATCTACAATTTAGGAGGAAGATAATCCCAAGACGAATACAACTCAACTACCCTCCTAAAATCCACCGGTACAAGACTCACGCGGACGAAATTAAAAATGTTTCTTCAACTGGGTCGGGCTACAGGCTATTCTCTCAAGACTCCAGTGTACGGTCGCCTGGTCCTTAAGAGCCGACAGGAACTGTCAAGAGTTCCGAGATCTATCCGGCCAGAAGTCATTTCTGGCTCCTAACCTCATCCGGTCCAACGCCATTTCAAGCTCCCGACACCATCAGACTGGAATTCATTCCAGTCCGACCCCATCAGCTCGGGCGTCGTCTCGACTCTAGGCCCCATCAGATCGGGTATAAGTGCTGACCAAAATACCATCGTCATACCTATTTACTCTGAGGGTATGTAATGTAATTGTACACCCCCCAATTCATTTAAATAGGGGGTTCATTTCAAGGATAAAGGTTACACAATTTTATTATTTATTACTCAACTATTTACCCTCTCTTCCTTTTTGACTTGCTCCATTCCTTAGGTGTGTCTCCCGGATAAAGTTGAATTCAACATTCTAAAAGGTATGAGGCGTGGATCGTGCTGTGAACAAAACAACGGACATTCCGAGTTGGAGAAAGCCCAAAATAGAGGGAAAAAAAAAGAAGAAAAAGAAGAAGAATAAGATAAGAGGAAGAAGACAAAAGGTAAGTTACATGACATAAATGATTACAAAACATAACAAAAAAAGATATATTATCCCCTCATCTAAGTCTCTCCTACGGGATGAACACTCCAAAAATCTCCTCTCATTTAAGTCTCTCCTCCGGAACTAGCACTCCAAGATATCTCTCTCATTTAAGTGTCTCCTCTGGGATGAGCAAATAAAATACCTATTCATTTAAGCCTCTCTTCCAAGATGAGCAAACAAAACTCTCTCCCCCTCTCTTCAACAAAACCTCTTCTCGCACTCCTTAGGAAACCTCCAAAACTCATCTCGAAGCTCGACTTGGAAAAAGCTATGGAGGTGGTTCCCTACTCAAAAGCGATAAGATTGGAAAGAGCACGACATAAATGACCTCACTAGCGAGTCTCAGCCGTTACCCCCGTGAAGGTAGCAATAAGAACCCCTAAAACCTGGCGAAATGTGTTGCCCGCCGGGGGCAATGTTCCAATGAGAGCAAATAGGATATGCAAGGGCTGGAACCTGAGTTGGGGCAAAATTTTATATCCAAAAATTTGGATACTAACATATGCATTAAAGGCTAGCAAAAACATGGATAAAAAATTCAGTCCAACTAGAGGTTTATGAAATCACACACACACACACATATATACCAGATCACTCAACAAAATAAAATTGCACAAGTTACTGGTTTGCAACTATGCTAAAACTTTTAGTTCAGTATCACATTCATCAGAATTTTGCAAAATTACATGAAAGAAAAAACGCATGTGAGAAGAAAAAGAGAATAACAATTAACAATGAAATTAATGACAGGTTTTAAATACACATCTAAAGTATAACATTGCTGCAGAAGCAATTCTGCTTGGACTAAAAATACACTCAAATCATAAGAAAAGAAAAGAAAAAACCCATAAAAATAAAAAAATAAAAAATCATTAAACTCAATTTTTATTTTTTTTCCGCCAAGATCACTCACTCATAGTCAATCAAATCCTTCAAATTTTAATTAGTGTCTTTAACACCCAACTTCTTGACCTGCCCAACGCGCAACAGGGGCTTCACATCCTCCAAGACCCTGAAGATATGCACCTTCAAATTTCTCCTCTCTATGAGCTCAAAAACACACACATCATCGATTTCCAGATTATTGCCTACAGCGAATTTGCCCCAACCGCCGCTTAGAGCAGGCCGTCTTGAGAATATGTATCTAACACTCCACTTCTGCTTGTTTGGATCATGAAGGAATACTTCTCCATTACAGCCAGGGAGATGTTTGAAAGGGAATGGACCAGGAAGAGTCTGATTGAAATTTGGATGCAAAAAAGGTTGCAGTCAGGTCTGTGTATTGCCATTTTGTTTAGTTGTGAAGATGCAAAAAGAAAGAAAGAAGGAAAATTTACATATCCAGCACACAATTCTTGAAATTTCATATTTATATACGTAGCGGTTTAGTTTTTAAAGCATGTGCATGAAAAAGTGAATTTCACTATTGAAAAGTGGTAAAAGTGCAATTTTTTATGTGATATTAAACATTTGAGTGTTGTGTGTGAAAATATGAAAATTTAGGTGTGAGATATGGGAACACATAAGGATTGTGTGCTGTGTGTAAATGCCCCTTAAATCAAATATAGAAACAGTGAAATACAGGCATTTTTTGAAAGAACGAGTCCCAAGTGCCAAGAGAAGGGGTTAAGTTGACTGTAGAGTAACACTAAGGGGCTCCTTGGGATCATTATTGTTTTTTATTTATTATCATTATTTTTTTAATTTTGTTTATGTTTAGTTTTGAAACAAAACATGCTTGACATTAATGATTAAGATATGAATGTTTTTAAAAACACTAATAATAACTGAGAAGTTATTTTAAGTTTTCTCAAATATATGTTAACAAATGATTAATTATGCTCAATTAAAGCTGGATTACAGCTCAAAACTTGATAGTAAAACTAATAATCAAGCTTAAACAAAATTCATAATTTCGGTCATTTTCATGTGAAATAAGCAAAATTTTGAACAAAATTCAAAATTTGGGTCATTTTCAACTCGAACATGATAAGATAATAAATAAGCAATCTTGAACAAAGCATAACTCAACTTAGTTGATTTACAACCGAACACTCAGCGTGAAATATCAATAAGCAAACCCTCTAAAATCTCTATCACAACCTCCACCAAATTAATTTTGCATTCAAACATAAAATTCCTCGCAAGGGTTACCAATGATAACACATCATCACCATTAGTGTCGCATGCACTTTAAAATAAATGTGGTGAAAAATAATCTAGAACAGGCTGTCTAAATTTAAAATTAGATTCACAATATAAAAGTTAGGAACTTTTAAGGGAAAGATGGAAGAATTGACGAAAAAAAGGTAAGAAGAATAATTAATAGTAAATTTTAAAAAAGGAATAAAACTAACAATAAATGTTAAAGGAAATAAGCAATTGAATAATGTGAGGGTTAACAATAGAAAAGAACGAGCATAATAATGGATGAAATTATTGAGGAGGTGAAGCGTTGTTATTAAGGGTCTGTTTAAAGCAGTTGCAGCTGTTTAAACAGCTGTAAAGCTACTGAAGAAGAAGCTACTATTCAAAAAACTGCAGTGGCTATTACAAAAAAATTTAAAGAAAAAAGTCAACCCGCAACTTTCTAGCAGCCGCCGCAGGTAGCCAGATCTAATGAGAAACACAACTTTCAGCTGCAACTTTTTTAGAGCGCAAGCAAAACACAATTTTTTCAAATATGAAAAACTGTGGTGCGACACCACACCGCCGCCTCAAACGCACCCTAAATTAACTATTTGCGATGACAATTTATCACCCATGCAATATTCCACAAGAAAGAACAAAAATGAAAATTCATAAAGCCAGCTTATTATATAATGATGTAGGCCTCCCAACAAAGTATTTGTTATTTGAGCATTACAACCTTCCTTCTCCTCCTGCAATGAATATAGAGTGGTGGGTGGCTTGAATCTTGACTTCATAAAAAGGAAACTTGAAACTAATTTCTTTATGTAACAGTGGCGATTAAAGTTACAAGGCTTGCAGTTCCATTTGAGTAAGTCACAATTGGCCATTTTGGCAAAAGAATGCAATTTGGGATTCAACAGCTGCGCTTGACATTTTTATCAATGTATTTATCTATCCATCAATCCATCTGACTATATTGCTATCAAAAGATTTTGGCAAAAAAGTAAGCCTAATTTAAGCTATAAAAAAAACCTATAGGTTGTAACAATATATGTTTTGCGAAAAAGCTTATCAAGAATTTAAGCATAATTTAATAGTTTGAGAAATATTATAATTACCCCCTATGAAGAGTAATCCATCATTGATTAATATTTTAGATGAAAAAAATCTTATACGTCTCACATGAAGCCTATCAAATCCACACATTTGATCTAACTAAGAAATCATTGCTCACAGATATGTTAAATGGAAAATTGGATGTAAAAAAAAATATTGCAATGATATGATTCTACATATAACTTTGTTGAATCAGAATCTACGCTGAAAAGTGCATTATAATATATTCATCAACTGAAATCTAAAATAGAGCAAGATTCAAAACCATAAAATGAAACTCAATATTGGAAACTAAACCATCAAAATTTAAAACCATAAAAAAGAAGGGCTAAAACCATGTTGAAGTTAAATTATCAAGGATCGAAGCACGTTGAAGATTATGATTACCCAAAAAATGAACTATATCCTTCTATATATAATAGAGCGGCAGGCATATCAGTCCACACAACAGGAAACTAGAATCCTTTTAAATTAAGAATCCCATTAAATTAGAAAAATAGAAAAATATGAAACATCTAATAAAATAAACAAACAAATATTGAAATATATTTTGAGCAAAGCAAATAAATTCCTTCCTAATCTAGCACAAGGATTAAATTAGAGCGGTGGGCATATCAATCCGCGCAATAGGAAACTAGAATCCTTTTAAATTAAGAATCCCATTAAATTAGAAAAACAGAAAAATAGGAAATATCTAGTAAAATAAACAAACAAATATTGAATATATTTTGAGCAAAGAAAATAAATTCCTTCCTAATCTAGCACATGGATTTGAAACTTTCTGCACTCCCCCCTCAAGCTGGATTATATATATTATACAAACCAAACTTAAAATTCAAATTACCATGGTTGACATTTGACTGTGATTTAATGAAAATATCAACAATCTGAAGTCTTGTTGGAACATAACTTAGCTAAAAAACTCCATTAACCTTTATTGAGATGAAGTATCGGTCAATCTCAATGTGTTTGTTCTTTCATGGTGCATGGGATTTTTAGCTATATTAATAACTGCTTGACCGTCATTGAACATCTCAATTGTGTACTTTCACTCAACTTTAAGTTCCCTTAATAACCATTAAGCCATGTTGCCTCACACATTTCTAGTGCAAAAGCACAATATTCAGAGTTCGCATTGCTCTTAAAGAAAACAGCTTTTTTTTTTCTTCTCTAAATGATGAAATTGCCTCAGACGTATGAGCAGTACCCAATTGTTAATTACCTATCAGTTACATCTCCTGTACAACTAACATGTGTACATCTTAATCCCAGGATTATCTTCTAAAGAGTGAGTAACATAGGGCCCATGCATAAGCCTAAAAGCCAAGGGAGTCATGTCAGGAAAAGGGCTGTATTGTTAGGGAAAAAGCCAGATCATCAAAAGAGACAAGCAGGACAGGAAGCAAGAAACAAATAAAGAGAAAAAATGCATGAAAAAAAAGGAAGAATTAAGAAGCAAAAAGCAAGAAATCAACAGTAAAATAAAAGAACAAGGCATGCTCAAGAGGGATCCATCATCAAAGTAATATTTATACAATTTATTTTATTGTATTTCTATTATCCCCTTCTCATTTCATGTTTTATCATTAAGTTAGAACCATAATTGTAGAAATTCCTAATTATTGATGAACTCCTTTTCATATCATAAGACATGTAAGAAAATACCAAATTTATGTTGTTTGAAATAAATCCTTATTAAGGGATAGGGTATACAAGGGTTAATTCTACTTATAAGCTTTAACAATCATACCTATTAGCGCTGATTCTTATACAAGAGTTGTATAACATTTACTCCATTAGAAGAATATTTACTTCTTGTGCATTATTCAATAGAGGACGCCTCCATGCATTATAAACTAATGTATAAAAAAATAAACTTAATTCATTAACCATCTTTCAAAAATATTTTAATGCCAATACTCCTACGCAAGCTAGAACATATACATAAATCAACTCCAACTTTTTCACCTGAAAAATTGAAGTAGACTAAGCCTTGGTAAATGTCTGCAAATTATTCTCAGCTAAAAAACAGAATGAATAAGGATCTTTAATAGCATCATATCACAAAAGTGGAAGTCAACCTCAATGTGTACCACTCTTCATAAAACAAAAAATTATTAAAAATGTAAATGGAAACTATTATTACAATCTAAGAACATAAGCCGTGCAATTAGAAAATGAAATTCCACCAAGAGAGTCTTACAACGTCATCTCACAAGTAGAGTGCATCAAGACCTCTTATTTTGCATCAGGGCTTGAAATGTTTACCACTGTTTGTTTCTTACTCTTACTCTTCTACAAAATCAAATACCTTTCATTAATATACAACACCCATATATAGATTTTCTATCACCGGTTGACCAGATTCTCATCATTCCAAAAACTTCCACATTTTGATGTTCATTTTAATATATAATATCCTCCTGGAGACTTCTTGATATATCTAATGATATGCATAGCAATTTCTCAAATTTTTTTATTGGGGAGTTTGCAAGTATTGACTCACAACCCATATAACAAAGAAAATAAATGGTATTCAGTAAACGAAATCAATTTATCATCTAAACTCTGTTAAGAAGAGACATCTTGAAAAAAAAGTTATATTTATTCACAACCTTATGAGTTTCAGTCAAAGTGTTCGTAGGTTTGCAACAAAACAAAATAGTATTCATATGGTTTGTGGCACATTTCTATAGACAAAACTTCTTTGTTACAAGTAAAATATATTCAAAAAAAGTATGTAGGGTAACCAAAATTTTTCATCAAAATATAATTTTGTAGATATTATTCTACTTTAATAAATCTATTCAGATCACCCTCGACTGGTTATATATCATCTACAAAGATCATCGAGAAAATATAACCACAAGAATTGTGTCTAACAAAAAATGGAGTGATCAATTGTAGTAAGAGAACACAACCCTTAACAATAACTATACAAAACTTATCAAACCAAATTTCAGTGCTTCGCTTAGCTCGCAAATGGCCTTGTTGAGTTTGCTACTTTTAGTGTCCCGTAAACAACATAATCTGATAGTTGCTCCATATAAATAGCTTCAATGAGAACGTCATTGGGAAAACCATTACTCACATCCATTGCGACAAAGGCTAGCTTCGGTTCTTCGGTTGATGATAATGCAAAAAACATTGTGAACAGAAATGAGCCTGAAAACTGAAGACCACTATGCTAGAGTAATCAAATTGATGGACTGAGTAAAATAATCGACTTAATTAATTTACATAGTATAACTTTTGGCAACTAGTTGGTTGTGTCTCAATCAATGCAGCCATCAGAATGAAATCTGATGGTGTAAACGCAACAATTTGGAGCTACTTTAATGCCAAGTGAGGTAACAAAATCTTAAGTATGCCGATTGAACAAGGCAATCATTTTAGTATCCATAGCATGTTCTACTAGATATCATGTGGCGCCTCTTGTTATACCCTAGTAATATGATAAGACCAAGACAAAAAATCAACAGCCAAATTGAAAATGATTAAGGGACATATAATAAATGTAGTCTTTTTAAGTGAGAAAATAATTATTCCTCTAATTCAATTTTGTAGAAAATGATTACAAGATAAATAGAAAATGATGCATCCCGCATTAAAAAAAACATAAAATCGGCATTAATTCTAAATTCTAAAATTAGAAAACACTAAAATAGAAGATACTAAAAATAAAATTTTCATAAAATTCCAACAAGCACCACCCCTCCCCCCAGAACTAGGTTTGAACAGTCCTTTGATGAAGATAGCTGTTGTTTCTTGAGCAGTTAGGATAAATAGAATGCAGATAGATCCACAAACAATCTTTTCATTTATGAAGCGTCTTTCAATCTCCAGATGCTTTGCACGATCATGTTGCATTGAATTATCTACTATGCTTATGATTTTTTATTGTCATAGTATAACTTCATTGGCATGCTTATCGAGATCCACACCTCTTTAAAAACTTTTTTCACCAATAATATCTCATATACTCTGTTAACTATGGCCTTATATTTTGCTTTGACACTACTCATTACAATCATATTCTATTTTTTACTTCATCATGTAACCAAGTTTCCCCACACGGGTGCAATATCCAAAAGTTGATCTCCTGTTAATAAATGAAACTGTCCAATCTACATCAATGGACATCTCTATGCTCTTTACTGTGGTCTTTTGAACTAGTAAGCCCTTACCTAGTGTACCCTTTAGGTATATGAGAATTATTTGACTGTTTCAGGGTGTTTCTCATAGGGAGAATGTAAAAATTGACTTACCAAACTTACAGTAAAAGCAATATATAACCATGTATGTGTTAAGTATATCAACTTCCTCACCAATTTTAGATATCTAACAATATTCACTAGATCACCTGCCTTCCCATTTCTCAAGTTCTGATTGGGATCAATTTGAGTGTCTGCAAGTCTAGACTCACTCATCTCATTTTCCTTGAGAAGATCAAGAACATACTTTTGTTGTGAGACAACAATTCCTTTCTTTGATCGAGCAACCTCCATTCTAAGGAAATACCTCAAAGAACCAAGTCCTTAATTTCAAAGGTAGATGGTAGAGAAGTCTTCAGACGATTCATCTAATCTGTATAATTTTCGATGAGAATAATATCATCCACATGGACAATCAGTATGTCTATATTTCCATCCTTCGAATGTCTAAAAAATATTGTATGAGCTCCCTTCCATTGATGATACCCTAGACATTTAACAATAATGTAAATTTCTCAAACCAAGCTCTAAACGACTGATTCAGCCTGTATATTTTTTTTTTTTAGTTTACACATCTTAGAGCCAAACTTCTCACTGAATCATTAAGGTGCAACCGTAAATACTTCTAGCTCCAAGTCTTCATTAAGGAATACATTTTTTATATCCAACTGTTGTCCTGTAAGTGACAGAAAAATCCTTACAGAGTTTGGTTTAACGACTAGGGCGAATGTCTCAAATTAATCAATGACATATGTCTCAGTGCATCCCTTGACAACTAGTCGTGTCTCTTACTGTTTTAGAAAGCCATCAGAATTATATTTGATTTTAAACAGTCATTTGCACCTAACGACTGTCTTTCCACTACCAAAATCCAGCAATTCCCACGTGCCATTTTTTTCAAGAGTTTTCATCTCCTCAAAGAAAGCTGCCTTCCACTTAGGTTCTTTTCAGAGCATCCTACAAAGTGCTACAAAAATCTCCATACAAGACAATTCTGGTGTAAAAGCACGAAAGAGAGGTTTCATCTGACATATAATGGAATAGGGGACATTAGGTGCAAGACATTTCCCCAATGGGAAGAATGGACTCATTAGACTAAAGTTTCAAACTCGGCTCATATTCAAGACTAGAAGACTCAGAAGTCGAATAGGAAGTGGACTGAACATGTGGTAAAAAGTCAGTGAGAGCATTACCTTGTAGTTTCACAGATTTGGGCAGTGCAAAGGATTTGTCGGTCATATCTTCTGAGTTGTCCTCTGCCTTGAGTAGACAATAGCAAATGGTAACACTGTCGTAGCATTTTTCATGTTTATTTTTTATTATGAACATTATGAGATGGCACTGTAAGAATTTCAATAACTGAAACACTCGATACACTTTCTCCTAATATAATATCGCTTGGGTTTTCAAGTTGAACAATCAAGGTTGGTAAGATATTATTTTGAGAGTCTTCGGTTTGAAGAAAATCCTGAAACACAATAGTCAAATCTTTATTTTGTTTTCCTTAGAAGATAAGTGAAAAAATGGTTGTAATTTAAAAAATGTGACATCCATGGTAACAAATATTTTTTTTATAATTGGGACCAAAGTATTTATACTTCTTTTATATAGAAGCAAGATCAACAAACACACATTTTTTTTTACTCGGAGTTCAAGTTTTTCTTGATTATGAATGTGAACGAAAACAGTAAGAACAGCTTCACACCAAAGAGTACTTGTTTTTTTTTTTATTTCAAGCACACTATTTATAGGTAAAAAGGAAAAGGAAGATGAGTCAATTCTTCAGTACAAAGAAATCAATCAAGTGCATAAATATCTTTGGAGGTAATGAAGATGAGAGTTAATTCTTTGAAAAATTTTTTAGGAAACATCAAAGGTGTTTCAAAATATAAAAATTTATTAGGTGTTCAACTTATGAAAATGTAGCAGTGAGAACTCCTCAAAGATACTCAACCACCTGATTAGTAAATAATAATGGTTGAGCAACCTCTTCTAAGTGATTGTTTTTCCTTTCAGTCATGTCATTTATTATGGAGTGTCAACACAAAAGCTCTGATGAATTATTATTTTTTCATAAAAAAAATTGGCTCAAAGTATTTTTGAAATTCTCTTACCATTATCAGTTCATAATATTTGAATAATTTTTTTTAAATTGTGTAACATTATATTAAAATTTTTAAAAATTATTTCAATTTTAAATTATTTCCATTAAATAAACCCAGCTTAACCTAGTGTAATCATCAATGAAAGTCATAAATCATTTTTTTACCAGAATGTGTAAGGTTTTACAAAGACCTTAGATATTGCTATGAATCAAAGCAAAATGGTATAATTGATTTGTATATTTGTGGGAAAAAAAAGATGCACAATAATGTTTAGGAAGATTACAAACATTATGTAGGTTTTGAGAATTGAGCAAGATGTTTTATAGATACAAAAGGGGGTATAAATACAACTTACATGAGTCCTAAAATATGAAAGACATAACACATATATGTCCAATATTACAATTAATCAATTTCTAATAACTACCCGTAGATCAAAGAAATGACAAAATAGAAAATGCATCAAAATAAAAAATAATAGAAAATGAAATAAATCAATACTAATAACTTCTAACACTCCTCCCTCAAATTGAAGCATAGATGTCAGTCATGTCCAACTTTAATTTCAAATCGTCAAATAACTGTCAAGGAGGATTCTTTGTGAGAATATTAGCTAATTGGCCAACGGAACACAAATCTCCCTGAAATCGAGTTTCTCTTTGACAAAGTGACGTTCAATATCAACATTTTTGGTACAATGGTGTTTGACCGGATTATGAGCAATGCTTATGGTGGCTTTATTGTCACAAAAAAAACTGCAGAGAAAAAAAGACCGTCATATGTAACTCCCGGAGCATGATGCACAACCAGAGGGCTTCACACGCCCAAGGACATAGTGAAACTCGGCTTTAGCATTGCTACGGACAACCAAGGACTATTTTTTTATATTTTAAGTGACAAGGTTCCTCCATAAGAAAGAGCGATCATCGAACATGGACGAACCCGGACAAATCAGTATCCGTATAAACTGCAATAGAACAAAAGATGTGAGACTTGTGTGCATTTTTACGTAGTAGAGGATCTGATTGGCATCGATGAGATGGTACCATAGTGGTCACGCATAAACTGATTTTCAACACCAACAATGTGACAAATGTCTGAGCGCATATGGCCAAAGTAAATGAACTTTGCCCATGAGGCAGTAGAAGTGTATTTTGTTCACCGGAACAACATTGGAAACTTCCAACAATTTCGTATTGGGGACCATAGAGATCGCTACCAGTTTGCAAAGAGTAGATTAATCTTAGTCAGTAAATCTATCACATATTTATGCTGGGAAAGGCAAATGTCCCTAGAAAATCGAGCTACTTCCATGCTTATAAAATATCTGAGGGAACCCAAGGCTTTCATCTCAAAAGATGTTGTAATGATGTTTTTGAGGCTCCAAAACCGACAAATCGTTATTTGTGAGCATGATGTCATCGGTAAAGATGATGAGGGTGGCAATACAATTATCGGATGAATGACAAAAAAATAGCATATGATCAGATTGGGTCTGAGAGAAATCATAGCCTGCTATAGCTTGCGTAAAACCTATCAAAACAGCTAGTTGGGAATTGTTTCAGTCCAAAGAGGGCCTTCTGCAATGGACACACCTGTCCATAGAAAGAAATCGAGTCAAACCCCAACGGAAGAGACATATAACCCTCCTCAACGATAACTTCATTAAGAACAAACAATTTTGACATCCAGTCAAAAAGTCAATCCAAATTCACGACTGGAGATAACAGAACTCGAATGGCATTTAGTTTAACAACCGGAGCAAACGTCTCTTCATAGTCAACTTCATAAGTTTGTTAATATCCTTTGGTGGCTAACCACACCTTTTTTACTTTCTAAGGACCCATCGAAATTAAATTTGATGTCAAAAATCCACCTACAATCCGCTGCTTTCCTTCCCTAGGGAAGATCAACCACGCCCCAATTATGGTTGTGTCGAAGGGCATTCATCTAGTCCATCCTAGCAGCCTTCCAGGACGGGTCAACCAAAATTGACTCAATAGTGGATGGGAGACAATGATCAATCAAAGCTGTGGCAAATGCTTTGTAGGTCGGAGATAGGCCAAAGAACGAGACGTATTTCACCATGGGATAAAGAGTGCATGATCATACTTGTTTGTGTACCTCAATGGGGGGATACAAATATTCACTAAGATCAAAAGTAACCCCCGTAAGTTGAGAGCCTCATTCTGGGGACGTCAGCTGGAGCGAACTCCAAGACCAACAGTGGGGCAGTAGACTCGAAGGTAGAGGCATTGAGATGAGTCTCAACAAAGGGTTTTGTACGAGGAGTATAAACACTGAGAGAGGATGGTGGTGAAGTTGGCATGACTGGTGGCGAATCCAACAGGCTGAAAATGAATCAAACATAGTGGTCGTAGGAGTACGCATGTCCAAAAGAGTCAAAAAAGGAAGAGTGTCTAGAAAATCAAACTCCTCACTTGAGGTAGTGTTTGAGAAGGAGACATTTTTAAAAAAAGTATGTGTCAGCAAAGACAGATTTTATTAGTGGTAGGATCAAGACACAGATGGCCTTTTTGAGAGGTGGAATAGTCGAGGAAGAAAAATTTAGTTGAGCGAGAACAAGTTTACTTCGAGTCGGGGTAGTGTGCCGAATGAATGTAGTGCATCCAAATATTTTGAGATCTAACATGAAGAAGAACCGATTGATAGGAAAACGAGACATCAAGACGGATAATGGGGTCCGAAAGTTTTGGATTTGAGATGGGTGGCGGTAAAGACCGCCTCATTCCAAAAATATTTAGGAAGTCTAGTTTTAAACATAATGAAACAAGCAACTTTAAGAAGGCGTTTATTTTTTTGCTAGGCTATCCCATTTTGTTGAGGGGTATCCATATATGAGCTATAATGGAGGTTAGTTAAACATCATTGGGTCCATTATCTTTACCACACTTACAAACTTTTTGTTTATTTCTCCCTCATTCACAATGACATATGGGGACCCTTTCACATTTCTAGCTACAACAATAGACGGTAATTTCTGACCTTGATTAATTATCACACTCGAATGATATGGGTCTACATTTTAAATGACAAATATGAAAAGTTGTTGTCACCTTACAAAACTTCTACACCTTTGTTTTAACTCATTTCAAAACTCATATTCAGATCTTTCAGACAATGGTCGAATTTATTCAACTCTTTATTGGGTGAATTCTTGGTAAGTAAGGGCATCTTTCACCATAGCTCATGTACTGACCCTCAACAAAATAGGATAACCAAAAGAAAAAACCATCACCATCTCGACGTTGCTCGCTCTATTATGTTTCAATCCAGTGTCTCGAAATATTTTTTAGAACAATGTCATTCTATTTCATTGAGTACATCTCCTCCAATTATCTGTGTCTACACTCGACGCACACATCCCAATGCTCATACTCTAGAGTTCACTACCTCACAAGACCTTGATTCTACTCCGAGTGAGATCCTCAACACGATCCCTCATCCGAATAGGGAAATGAATTCTCTACGTAAGGTACGCAATCAGACATGCTCTCACTATTCTATGGCAGAATGTCTCTTTCCACTGTCTATTGTTGACCTACAGGGCATTTGTTACTGCCCTGACAGACTATCAGATCCCTGCTATTATTGAGGTTTTTTTTTTGCTGATCCAACCTGGAAAAGGACAGCAATAAAGGAGATGAATGCCTTCGGCACAATCATACACGGAACGTCGTGGATCTTCATAGGGGTAAGAAAGTTGTAGGATGTCAATGAATTTTTAACACAAAGTTCAACTATGATGGATCATTTGAACGCAAAAAAAACACGCAAAATAATACTCACATACCTACGAAGTTGACTATGAGGAGAAATTTGTTCCAGTGGCTAAGTTAAACACTATCTAGGTCTTGTTGTCACTTGAGGTCAATTTAGATTGGCCTTTATTCCAACAAAATGTCAAGCATGTCTTCTTAAATGGAGAGCTTACAGAAGAGTCCTTCCTGACATTGACTCTAGTACCTTCAGAGGACAAATATGCAGGTTACAAAAGTCACTTTATGGGCTAAAGCAGTCCTCAAGGGTTTGGTTCGACAAGTTCACAATTGTGATCTTGGGCCAAGATTTTACTCAAGCTCAATCGGATCGCACCATCTTCTTCTAGAATTTCTCAAATGGTCAGGTAGTTATCCTTATTATCTAGGTTAGTGATATTGTTCTAACAAGTGACGATCTCTCGGCATTGGAGTCCTTAAAAGACATTCTTGCTACGTCCTTTAAAATGAAGGACTTGGGATTTCTCCTGTACTTCTTAAGCATGGAAGTGGCTTGATCGTCTCAGGGCATTTGTCTATCTCGACGCAAATATGTAATTGATTTGTTGATAGAGAACAATCTTCTTTGTAAACATACTGTTCTTATGAATCCCAATGAAAAATTAACTGACATTCTCAATATTGTGTCTGTCAACAAAACTCATTATCAACACCTTATGGGAAAACTCATCAACCTTGCTCATACTTGCCCCGACATATGTCACGCAGTTAGTATGATAAGTCAATTTATACATGACCCCTATGAGCAACATCTTGAAGCTATCTACTGGATTCTCCATTACTTAAAACATACATTGGGCTAAGGTTTGTTTTTCTCCCATCACACATCTCGGTCTATTGCGGTTTATACAAATATTGATTGGGCTTGATTGGTTCGTAATCGATGTTCCACCTCTAGGTATTGCTATTTGCATGGGGCAATCTTATCATATGAAAAAACCAAAAGTAATTTTTGGTTGCTCGAAGCAGTGTTGAAGCTGAATTCTGATCCATGTCCTTAGGAATTTGTGAAGCTCTTTGGTTGCCACTGCAGCTATTTTATGATAATAAAGATGCAATCAGCATTGCTCACAATCCAGTCCAGTATGATTGCACCAAGCATGTGAAGATTGACAAGACAATTTATTAAGGAAAAGATTGAGTCTGAGGAAATTTGTATTCCTTCTATTAGTCTAACTAATGGATATCCTCACCAAAATCTTCCTCGTCCTTTATTCGAGGACTTCAAATTCAAGTTGAACATGACTGACATTTATGCTTCAACTTAACGGGGAGTACTAAATTTATTACTTGTTATTAGCTTTTATTACTTCTTTATTATTTCATTCTTTCTTTATTATTTATTTCATTTTGTTTTATTTTTTTACATTTTTGTATTCCACTGTAATTGGATTTAAATACACCTCCTATCAATAATAGTGCTGCTCCATTCCAAATCTCGACATTTTGAAAATAGAAAATTCTAAAATAGAAGATACTAAAAAAATCTTCTTAAAATTCCAACAATAAAGAATAAGATAATTACTATAATTTTTTTACATTTCTAAAGGCAATGAGCACATGGAGTATAGAGAAACCTCTGAAAGGGAAGCCCAATCAAACTAAATAATGTGGTGGGAGTTGCTGTTGAAGATGACAAACAAGATGATCATGTGAACATGAATAGAGGTGGAGAAATAGTTATAGCTACACCAAGGAAAAATATGAACTCTAGGAGGAAGATAAACATGAGGAGGTGATGAGTTAGAAAGGGGGATACAGAAAAGTAAATTGAGGATTAATGAAATATCTAAAGTGTGTGTGCATCCAACCATGAGATCACAATAATAACTTTCTATGAATGAATTTATACCAGAAAGAAGGGCTAAATGGCTCAATGAGATATCATTTTAACAACAACAACACCATCAACAAAACCTTTTATCCCACTAAGTGGGGTCGGCTACATGAATCCTTTTTCTCCATTGCGTCCTATTTAGTGTCATATTTTCATTCAATTCTAATAAATTAAGATCATTTTTTTATACAATATGCACAAGTCTTCCTAGGTCTATCTTTGCCTTTCTTAACATAGGTCGAATCTAAAGCATCTACACTCTTCTAATCGGATCATCAGATGGTCGACGTTTAATGTGACCAAACCATCTAAGATGACTCTAATTTTGTCTGTCACTGCAGCTATACCAATCCTATCACGGATATATTCAACTTGCATTTTGTCTCTAAGTGCAAAGTCACTCATCCGCCTAATCATTCTCATCTCGGCAACACTTAACTTTGTAACTTTGTTTTATACTTCTCATGTTTTATACTTCTCATTTAAAGGCCAACATTCAATGCCATAGAGCATTGCAGGCCTCAACGCCATTTTATAAAATTCTCCTTTCAATCGAAGTGGCGCTTTTCTATCACACAATAGGCCCGAAGCATTCCTCCACTTCAACCAATCAACTCAATCAACCAATCAACTTGAATTCTACTAATAACATCCCCAACAATATCACCATCACTTTGAACAATAGACCCGAGATATCTAAAGCGTTCACACGTTTTAATAATTTGATCTCATAGTTACATTTATGTCATTAGAGCTACTACTACTAAAATTACATTCCATCGATTTTAGTTCTACTCAAATGAAGGCCTTTAGACTCCAAGGCAGACCTCCATAATTCAAGTTTTCTTGAGCTTTTTTCTCTAGCCTTGTCCATGAGAAGGTTGTCATCAGCAAAAAACATACATCAAGTTACATCCTCATGTAAGTGTCCAGTAAGACCATCCATAACTAAAGCAAAAAGATATGGACATAAAGTCGATCCCTGATGTAAACCAATTGAAATAGAAACATATTTGGCCAATCCTCCTTCTATTCAAACACAAGTAACAACTATTGTATACATATCTTTAATGACTTGAATACAAGTCATATCAACAACTTTCTTCTCAAGAACTCTCCAAAGGATATCTCTTGGAACCTTATCGTTTTTTTTCTAAATCAATAAAAATCATATGCAGATCCTCCTTATTATCTCCAAACTTCTTCATCAAACCTCTCAATAAATGAATAGCTTCCATAGTAGACCTGCCCGACATAAATCCAAATTGATTATGAGAAATCATTGTAAAACGACTTAACTATGTTCAATTGCCCTCTCCCATAATTTTAAAGTACGACACATAAACTTAATTCCTCTATAATTTGCACACTCTTGTGCGTCTCCTTTATTCTTGAAATGGAAATCAAAATACTCTTCCTCCACTTCTCAGGCATCTTTTTAGCTTTTAAAATAATATTAAAGAGTTTAGTAAACCAAGCAACTCCCAAATCTTCTAAACATTTTCGCACTTCAATTGGGATATCATCAGGTCCTACAGACTTTCCACCAATGATTATCTTTAAGGCCTCATCAACTTCTTTTTTACTAATGCAACAGTCAAAATGAAATATTTTATTATTATTAACGACATTAATATCACTAAGGTCGATCATATTTTCTGAAACTTCATCAAAATGTTTATCAAAATAACTCACCCACCATTTTTGAATATCTTTTTTAAGAAAAGAACTTTTTAATTTTCATCTTTAATATACTTTACTTAAGTTAAGTCTTTATTTTTCTTTTATCTTTGTTTGGTTGGTTTATACATATATTTTTCACCCTCTTTAGTACTAATCTATTATAATGATCACTAAAATCAGAATTTTTAGTGTTATAGATTATTCTCTTAGAATCCCTATGGGTCGTTTGATATTTTTCCTAGATCTCTAAGCATTTACATTTAAACCAATTTTTATAATATGATTTCTTATATTTTAACTTTTCTTGCACATTATTATTCCACCACCAACTATTTTTATTAATTTTTTTTTTCTTTTAATTCTCCAAATATAGCTTTTGCAACTTGTTTAATAATGTTTGTTATTTTATCTCACATAAAATTTGTTTCCTCACGAACATCCCAAATTTTGATATCTTCAATTTTACTCATAAAAATAATTTTATTTTTGTCTTTTAGGTACCTCATCTACTTCTACGATAATAATTCCTATTATTCTTTATTTTACAACTCTTAATCATAAAATTTATAAGTAATAATCAATATTGAGTACTAAAATCTTCACTTGAAATGACTTTACAATATTTACAATCTTGACGATCTCTTCTTCTCAAAAGAAAACAATCAAATTGTGTTTTATTAGATCCATTCTTATAAGTAATAATCTTTTCTTGGATAAAGTATTAGCAATAACAAAATCATACCCTAAAGCAAAATCTAATATAGCTCTACCTTCTTCATCAATCACAATCCTCTGTCACTCTACCGACATGTACAATTAAATCTACTTCAATAAAATTTATTTCTTCAAGAGGTATCATTTGTATTAAGTCTTCTAAGTCATTCCAGGATTTATTTTTAATACCTATATTTAAACCTACTTGAATATCATAAGCACTTATAAAATTAAAAATCTTATTATCAACAATAATCCTAAGGGCTAAAATTCTATGTCTAACTCTATTAATTTTTACGACACTACTAAACCTGGTGTGGAATATGGAAAAAGCAATTGATGATGCTTACCTTATCTCAAAAACATTACATTACGTTTAAATAAGAAGGTGGATGCAAATCAAACGCAAATAATAATACCAATAATACAGAGTGACTTTGGAATTCAAGGCAAAGGAGGCCTCGGCTCTTAAATAGCATATTCCACCAGCTTTAATAACTCACCAACTTTTCTTCATATTAAGAGCATGAAATACACGATGAAATGTATAAATTGTTACAGAGCAGTTGTCAGCTTCGTAAGATAGTGAACGGCAAATAAAATAATAGAAAATTTGAGAATATATAAGAACATACGAGATGGAAGCCAAGAGCAGAGATGCATGTCATACATCAAAAACACGAGAAGAATCCATCAGCAACAATTACAGATGGAAGATAAGAAACAAAAAGCAAATAGAAAATTGGATATTACAGCCATTTGTGAAGAAGCATCCGAGTCTAGAATCTAGGGAATACCAAAATATAGCAGTTTCACAAATCTAAGAAGAAATGGCAAGGAGGCAAATATAGAGGTCTGAGTGCTTAAATGTTCATAATCTTCATAAGATCTAGTGATTGATTGAGAAGTGCCGGAAGTAAGCACCAACAGCAGTCAAAAAAGCCAACAGCATATTTAAGTAATGCAGGGCAGTCCAAACTTGGCTTAATAACATTTGAATAATAATTAATACTGTCACAATAAGAGCAATGGTCAAATATCTTTTCTCCTCAAAAATGACCACTATCAGTATCGGCAATTCATAAAAATGCAAACTATAAAGACAAAGGTAAACATTTTCTACACAAATTATGGCATTATGAAAATTTAAAAAAAAAAAAAAAGGAGGAGGAAATATCAAAAGATGTAGATGGAGAGGACACAAATTTTGTTCAAATCCATCCACAAGGGAGTTCGGCACTTATGGTTAAACCCAAATTGGAGTTACCAACTTAAACTGCATCGGCAATTCATAAAAGGGAAACATTTGAATATATATGTATGTATATATTGTGTATTGTTATATTCATAAATGGAGAAATAGGCCTATATATATATATATA
>NW_018165746.1:0-7634 GCF_001263595.1 Phalaenopsis equestris | reverse complement strand
TATATATATATATATATTGCTCTATTAAGATTGTTTACAAATGCACTAATGTGTTATCTAAAATTATGACCAGTTAAGATTGAAATTTATTAGAAATTGGAAAGCATTATTTTCAAAACAATGATGAAAAGTGGATTTGAATGCAATAATAGAAATAATGGTACAACAATTTAGCGCAAAACCATATCATAGATTTTTAAGAGAATATAGACCAATAAATTTTGGAGTACAAATCAATTGCCATAAAATATGTAGTCGAAATATGCCTTCGGAATTCATTAAGATGTACAACAAGAACATTTTTTTAAGTGAAAAATATTATGGAGGCAAGTGCAAAAACCATAGTCATTGAGGAGAAGAATGGGCAAACAACGACAGCAACAAAGCTCAAAGGCATTGCAGTCTCCACTAGTTATTTGTATTTCCATAGAAAAGGAACATACAACAAGGAGGCATCATTCTTTTATTTTAAAACTTATCATTGTAAACATCAAGGATAATAAGAGCATTTAGATTTTTAAATTAGTTCACTAGGTCTTCTATACATAGTTGTCGCAACATGCTCCTTATCCTATATAGGATATATTACAGAAACTCACATGAATTTTGACACATTATCATCATTATTATTCATATCTGAACTACTGAATTGGGCTTTGTAAATTCTCATTTCTTTATTCGATGTTGATAAGTGCTAAATAAGTTGTTAAATTTACTTTTTTTGCAATTAAGACAACTTCTATCCATTTTAATTAGATCAGCCCATTCTCTTTCCTAATCCTCTAATACTACTTCTATCAGCTCAACTAATGATACATTTTGTATAATTTTTTCTTCTTTTTTTTTTTGTACATGTTCAAGCCACCTAAACATATTTTTGGTTATCCAATTTTCAATAGATTCACATCAACTATTCTTTTAATAAAATAATTCTATCATTTCAAAATTTATCATATATCCATCTTAATATTCTCATTTCAATAATGCTTGACTTAATAGTTGACTAAATTTTAAAATCAATAATTTATATACATAAATATCTTCGATCTGGCAACAGTTTCTTCATGCCAATCTGCCCAGGAGCTCCTTTTGATAAATTATCTTAATAGATCCTCTTAGTAGACTCGTTAAGCTGATCTGCTTGCCAGGTTCAGTAAATCCTCTTAGCAAATCAAAAAAATTAAATGAAAATATGATTAGTGTTGGATTCAATCATCTACAAAGAGGTTCATAGGTAGCAATCGTGATGCATGCAGATGTTCAACCCGAATATCTCTTAAGAGATTTCAACCCGAATATCTCTTTAAGAGATTTCAACCCCATATAAACCATATAACCATAATACAATTGTTTCTACTATTGCATTCTCACGCGTAAAATCTTTATTTGGTTTATTTTCAATATTACAAATTATTTAATATATTGCACCCTCTAATACATAAAATCATATTTTGCATTTATAGGAGTGTAGGACAAAGGGCTTATTCAAACTTATCTTAAAGGATACCAAAATAATGAAAGTATATCTCACAATATCATTGCTATTGCGCTCAAACTCTCATGGCTAACAACTTGATGAGATATATGTTATAGAAGCACATGATTTCGTGGGTTTATAAGTAAAACCTCCCGTAGTATATCAAAGTTTAAAATAATTTTCATACCTTTAAAGTGAATGATGTCAAAAGCATATAGTCATGAGATACCTATAAGTGAATGGGCAACATTCATGAAAGGATAGAGGACCCGATATGCTTGAAATTAACAACCAAAAGCGAATGAAAAAGTGAAAAGAAAATGTGGAAGTAAGTGGCCAAAGCTAGAAAGTTAGTCAAATGAATGTTGAGTAGAGCAAAAATCAACTCTAGCCATGAGCAATGCAAACTTAATTTGACATAAAATAAAAATAAATAATAAATAATAACAAGTATAATGTGGCATAATCTGATTACATAAATTTGAAAAACGGATACATAATGGTCTTAAGTACAAAAATATAGACTCGATATAAACTTAATGCAAACAAAACCCAAGTACTTAGAGAATGATGAAAACAATGACAACACTGAGGAAGATGCTGTGCAGCACATCTCCATGGTCCTTAATGCCTTCATGTTTTAAGTAAGATCTTACTATCTTCATTTCTAAAGCATCTAATTTGATCAAATTATATAGAATTATTATTTTACCTCAAATATTTTATATATCACCATTTTTCCTTTCTTGATATCAAACCAATTATCATCAAATATCGTAGCTTTGCATTGTTGAATACACTTATGTACTACTTTTAGCGTTCCTATAACTATTCTAAAGCTAAGTAATATATACTTGTCACTCGTAAAATATTTTGTAGCTCATCACTTAACCACCAAGCCTCGTTACTTTAGAACGAGACTAAGATCTTCTAGACTCTCACAGAACATAGTAATAATCTTCTTAATAGAAGCCATCTTATCCTATGTCTGGTTTGGCTTAAATAAATGATTATATTTGCAAATATTAGCAACCTAAATATCTTGAAATATTATCAATTGATCATGTTTCAAATGCTATCATATTATTGTTGCCTCTCTTAGCAACCTATCTTGAAAAATAAACATCTCACCTTTCAAATTCTATAATAATATTCAAAGACTTATTTCTTCATTTTTTTGTACTTCTGAGGTATACATCCATAATTATCATAACACATGAATGATAAGTTGGCAAAAATAAAAAGAAAGAATTTTCTACGAAAGGAACAAACTTAGAGTGTGCATTGCATGCATACCGAGATGAATATAGATGGCCCAAAAATTGAACACTAAGTTATCATTAAAAAAAAAACCAAGAAATGACATCAACATAAATATTACCAAGTAAAAGCCATGGTAGACATATGATCCTTTCATAATCATCATCATAAATGGTTTGTCTGACTTGAAAGATCGTGCCTTTGCAAGAGCATCATCTCTTTCCTCTTGTGTGACTGGTCTTCTTTGGGATACAAAGCCTCGGTGCTGCTGCTTTTTCTGAGAGCCATCTGCAACAAGTAGAACATCATATATGAACATTGAAAGTACATAAATACTGAAAAAAAAATAAAAGGAAGACTTGCACGCGTACCACTTAATTCTTATAAATTTACATTTTTAACATCTAAACTTCAACTTTTACAAAAATAAAAAATATAAAACCACCTTACGCGTGGATGAAAAGGTGTATTGCTAAAAAGTTTAAAAAAAAGTATTTTTTTATGTGATATGAAAGGCGGTATAAATGCAAAAAAAAAAGGGGGATTGGATATGTAAATACATAGGAATTGGGCGGTCTACTGGCATGCATGCAAATGCCCCATAATAAAACACTTGGAAATAATGCTAGGAAAAAAAAATTCTCACCACCAGTTCGCTTATCTGAGAGCATAAGGTTGGCATCGCGTGAGCATTCCATTATTTTGTTAAATGGATAGGTCGTATCCCTAGATCGCTCTGAACCTTGCTAGCAATAGAAAGAGAGGCTCAAAACAAGTAGCTCATATCAAAATAACCGATGCCTATATTACCTTCAACTAAAACGTGCGTGAAATTATTGAAAATGGGAACTGACCTATTCTTCCCGAAATCAAGGCTGCAGGCTGCCTTCTCCTTGGCCACATTGTTGCCATGACAACCTCCCTGCAATCATTTTTTGTGTCTAGCAGAGTTCTCTTCCTCTTTAAAGACTGATTCATTGCAACAAAAGCCTCCTCTTTTTCCTCTTCCTTCAATCTCTCGTCCAGGGAAAAGCTAACCTTCTCATCGCAGGTGGGCCGGGCGAAAAAGGCTCCCTCCTTTTCACACGCGGAGTTATCAAAAATCATCACAGAAAACGTTAAGCTCCCATTATACTTGAAAAGGAGAAAGTCCCCGGCGACGAGATCATGGTCGAACGCGAAATTTTCCCACCCGTCTGTTAAAAACAATCCATCCGATTTCTTCACTAAATCTGCACCCCAAACGTACTCGCTCGGGCCCTTAAGGTAAAATCTTGCAGGGGCTTGACCCTCGACGTACTGTTGAAATGCCGGCGGGATCTTCTGCGAACAACACAATGCCGAACTTCGAATTAAAAATTCACCGCAATGTTTCGGAAGAAAAAGATCAAAGGCTTACCAGGTGCGTTGAGGAGAGATTAGGCAAAAAAATTTTGAAGAAGTGATAGCTTCGGCAAGGGGGAGACGCGGGGGAATCGTTTAATTTCGCCATTAGCTATGATTCTGCTTTGTCTCTCCCTGCAATTATTCAAATACGTGGTTCATGAGCCAAGGGTTTAGGGTTTATGGCGGTGGGATGGAACAAAGAAAGCTGGCCTATATAAGGCATCCTCGCCGCCTTCTCCTTCGGTGCTCATTTGAAGTAAAATTGCAGAAACCAAAATCACACATATAAATTTGAAAGGGTAAAGATGCAAAAATTAAAAAAAAAAAGTGTTTTATTATGTTTTTGGAAAAGCATCAAGAAGAGGAGTGAGGTCAATGAAAGTGGAAAAATTGGCTTGATTTTTATATTTCTACTTTTATAAATGTTGTCAATGGATCTAATTGATTGAGCTTGATTTTGATTGATGTTAAATGATTTATTTAACGTAGAATGATTTAGCCTAAAATAATATCAAAACTTTTTAATTTTTTAAATAATTTTAAGGTGATTTTGGTTTTTTTAAATGTTCAAACTGATGAGTAAACTAATTAGGTACTAAAGTTAGGCCCCGTTTGGCGTTTTGAAAATGCCGCCGCAGCGTTTTGAAAACACGTTGGGGGTTTGTTTTTTTTGTGTCGCTCTGAAACGCCGAATCCAAATTTCTTAATAGAGCGCAAAGAGGGACGAGGCCTACGTCCTGCGTCTAATTATCACGTTAGTGTAATATTTCTGGTTGTGCCCTTTGCTCGCCCCCGGATCTACTCTCCCTCGCATTCTTCCTTCTCCCTTTTGCAACTTATCTCTCGTGAAACGCCTGTAGCATTTCAACCCTCCGTCTCGCTATCCTCCCACGGCCCCATTTATAACGGCGGCGAGCTTCACTCCTTTGCTAATGTCGCGGGCGCTCATCGATCGCCTTCCCGGGCTCCTTCTTCGTCCGTGATAGACGATTCCTTCTCTCCTTCCCTTCAAAATCGAGGAGTCACAGCTCCACTACGCACGGCGGGGTGGTAGCGGTAATGGCTCCGTAGAAGGGGAACACTCGGCTTGTGACCATGCCAACGAGTCATGTGTAGAAATCCAGGAGCGGAGGAAGGAAGGATTGTGAATGATGTCTTCCTCCTTCCTCTACTCAGGCCCTATTCACCGGAGAACGTCATTAACGCAGTACCATCCTACCTTCTAGATCTTCTTTCCCGCCGCTTTCGCAGTTTTGCTCTTTCTCTACCTTCTTCTTTCTCCGAAAAGGATTGATCCCCCTTGTTTCAGCATCGTCATCGACGTCGGGAGTACGGGTACTCGGCTCCATGTCTACGACTACACGATGTCGTTTTTTTTTATATCCATCAAAGATTTGGATGCTATAAATGTGAAATTTGGGTTTTAGGTGTGTAAATACGTATTGAAAAGGATGGTAAAAAATATAAAGACTTGTTAAAATACTCAGTAACCTTGGCTTTTTACATATCTGAAATTTATGCAGTTTGGTTTTACGCAGGTTGGCTTTATACAAATCTGAAATTAATTTAAGTGGGCTTTATGCAAACCTGAAATTCATATGGATTGGTTTTATGGAAAATCTGAAATTCATACATATCAATTTTAAGTAGAGCTGAGGTTGTAAACCTTAAATTAATATTTTAACTTTTAATTGTAATTGTATTTCTCCTAATTTTATTTCTTCTGATACTCACGAGATAGTGAGCAGTATATTTTATTTTTTTTAATTGATCTATAACAGTTTGAGGCTTCTGTTTTGTGTATTATTTCTCTCATACAGTTTCACCAAACAGAGGCAAAACGGTCATTTATCCTGCAACAGCTATCAATAAGTTATTCTGAATAAGCCCCCCCAAACAGCAAGTCAGCTTATTTTGATAATCTACAGAGTATCAGATTATAAGAATAATCTGTTTATCAGCAAATTATAAATAATCAATAGCTGACTCAAATAGACCCTTACTCGTCAAAAATGGCTTTAAAGCATATATATTGTGTGGTGAAAATTAGCTGCATGATGTTTTAACTTACATGAAAATTCAATATATATTTATAAGGGGGAGAAATTTATGTGAAGGAGGCATACAATTTTTTAAATGAAATCCTAAAAAGAGAAAACATTTATGTGGTCGAGCATAGTTCAAAATAGTTTTATGAATAGGATTCATTGATTGTGATAATATGTCTTTTTTTTTAGAAGATGCAGAATTATAATGTATATGTTTAGGCTATATTCAACCCAGTTTAAGCGTGATAGTTGATAGCAAAACATCAATCCACGACAAATTAATCAATAGTGGGCTCTCTCCATATAAAATTAGGAAGTATATTAACCATTGAATCCAATTAATTGTCAAGATCTTACGGATTTGTCTTTGTTAGAAAAATATTGGGGTTAATGTTGTATTCTTTAAGTTGTTTGGAAATTTTGACATTGACTACTCTTATTTGAGTTTTGCTAACATATTGTAATTTATATTGGCTATTTTTCATAAATTGTAGAGTTATGGATTTCAAGTCACAATATGACTTAAATTAATCAAGCCTTTACAACTCAAAAATTTATATAATTATGAAATACATTTCCATTTATTTTTTACATAATTGTTAAACTTCTTAAAAAAATATTATTTGTTTTTTTTTTTTTACGTATCATCCTAGCAATGTGAGCTCAAAGAGGGAGAGTGTGTGTCGGTCGTCATACAGCTGGGTGCAGTTTAATTTAGAAATTATAGTATTTAGAAATTACGTATTTTGATTTGAAGAAAATTGGGTCAAACTGATCTCATTGATTCCTACAGTTTGAATAATCGAGCTAACCACGAGTAATGTACCACCCTAAAAGGTAATACACTATTTGATAACAAAATCAATTAAATAAACTATAGAAATAAATGACTTTTGTTTGATCTACAAGTTTGCATGATAACCGATAGATTCCCCTATTCGATATGATAGTCAAATAGGGTTTATTTTAAGTCTGGGTTCTTTTAAGTTCTCTATAAGAGCAAACCCCTATAGTTAATTACATATTGAGCGAACGGATCACTTAAGAAAACTCTCAATAAAAATCAAGAATCTTTTGTGAGGGTTTTGTGGTGCATAGAGAAAGTGAGCGGAACTTCAATGCAGAGAGATGAGGCGAGGCGAGCAGGTGAGAACGGACTGTCGTTCGCGAGACCGAGCAGGCAGGAGGAGTTTTGCAAGAGCTGCTAGGGGCGCGGCTAGAGAAGAACTTCCGAGATCTTAAGGAGGTTTAATTATTAGGTGCGGAGAGCACACGTAGAGCTACGTGTGCTGTCGACACGCAATAATCGATGCTTAAGGAGAGTCACCTGCGTTTTAAATACGATAAGGTTAATAGGAGAGAGAAGCATGCGATCCCCATCCAGCCTGCACGTGAGATAATAGCATGCGATAATATCCTACGCGCGAGATAAAGATAGAATGCAATAACATATATATATATAT
>NW_018165745.1:177890-179608 GCF_001263595.1 Phalaenopsis equestris | reverse complement strand
GCATTCATGACATTTTGTACCTTCTTCTCCAATTTATTGATTCTGTACAGGATCACTAGAGTCTTATCAGGAATTAAGGGTTAAATTGGCAGTGAATTTTAAGATGATTGATCTACTATAATGGCCATGTCATTTTCATAAGGCTTCCAAGGTAGAAGTACCTTTTCTCAATTTTTGTAGGACACTTGGAACTGACTGCAAAGTGAGAAAATTATGGAATGGTGTCCAAGCCCATAAGTTGATCCATGAACGATCAAGCCCAAAATCGACTTCACATATATTGACCCAATATCGATCGGCAGTCCCCTTTGGATGCAGTAATTCAAAATAGCCCTTTCTATAGAAACTTTACCTATCTTCATTGTCAGTTTTTTAAAACGGGATTTAGGAGTGTTGCAAAAAAACTAACATACCCGTTCTCTCTCATTTCCCAGTCGTCAGTTTCATCCGTCTCCATTAAATACTGGTAAATCTCATTCATCTGGTTTCTTGTCAGGACGAAGTTGGAATAGTGGCACACAGAAACGTTCTCAATCATGTATAATTCATTGATCCAAGCAGGAGTAAAAGTAATCCATCTACCTCGCACATAAACGACTCCCTGGTTGATTCCGTGCAAATTTGCATAAAATTCTTTTACCACAGGAACAACCACGGCTGTGGTGGTATAACAAAATACTTCCCATCTTCGCCGCACTATCATCTTTTCAATTATTGTCGAGGGATTATTCAATCCGTGATTTACGAATACTTGTTCCTTGATCAATCTTTTCTTTTTCACTAACTTGTTGAAGATTCGCTGCGCTTCCGCACTAATAAACTTTCACCAATTGAAAACTCGCATTCTGGGATTATCAGGGGAATTGGATGCCAAAGGAATGAATTTGGTGGAGTTTCACTTCATTTTTGGGATAAATATGAATTTAAGAATTGAATTTCAGAGTTTAAAAGGGTAACTCCCGCCCAAAAACCACAAAAAACTGCCATTCAAACTCCAGAAACCGCCATCTCGCCGGCCTCGCCATCAGCGGGGTCGAGGGTGCCGTCAGCAAGTCTCTGTATTAATTTTGCTTGGACTCTCGGGAAAAACCCACCGTCGGCGACCAAGACAAAAATTGCATAGTTTCGCTCTGGTCCGAATGCGTTCTAATTTTTCTCTATGGATCCAATTTTTATGATGATTCAAGGGTAAGAAAGAGTAGTAGAGCTTAATACTACCACAAACTAACGATAATTTCAAATAAAAGCTACTATAATTGCAGTAAAAGTAAAGATAACTATGGGTTGCCTCCCATAAAGTACTTGGTTGAACGTCGTCATCCCGACCTATTCAGGTGTTATTTAAGTTGACTGATCATTAAAACCTCTTTAAAATTTGGTCTTTTACCATCAAAATTTGGTTTTAATCCATGTTCATTTACTTTAAATCTATTTTCAGTCTTTTAATCTTCAATTTAAACAGCTCCGTAAGTATAAACGTGAGTCACAGTAAAGGCTCCTATCCAACGAGACTTCAATTTCCCAGGAAATAACTTCAGTCTAGTATTGTAAAGCAAAACTTCTTGTCCTGGTTCAAAGTTCTTTTGGTTAATCTTTTGATCATGCCATAACTTTAGTTTCTCCTTATAAATTCTATCATTATCATAAGATTCATTTCTTAATTCTTCCAATTCATTTAATTGTAACAATCTCTTCTTACCAGCATCTTTCAAATTATA
>NW_018165745.1:173896-174955 GCF_001263595.1 Phalaenopsis equestris | reverse complement strand
TCCCTTAGGATATGTAACTGAACGATCCGCTAACTGAAGAGTTACAGAAGTAGGTGAGACTTCTCCTAATCCTAATCTTTTGAAAATTGATATAGGCATAAGATTAATGTTGGCTCCCAAATCACATAAGGCTCTTCCATAAAATTTTTCATCGATAGCACACGGTATAGTGAAACTGCCGGGATCTTTTAATTTTTTAGGAAGTTTTTTCTGAATAATTACACTACACTCTTTGCTAAGTGCAACAGTTTTGTTATCCTTAAACTTCCTTTTCTTGTTAAAGAATATCCTTCATAAACTTTACATAGCTTGACATTTATTCTAAGGCTTCAGCAAATGGAATATTAATTGTAAGCTTCTTAAAGATTTCCAAAAATTTTGAAAATTGTTTATTTAACTTTTGTTGACGAGGTCTCTGAGGAAATGGAGGTGGTGGTTTTTCCAAGTCAATTTAAAGTGGAGAAAGAGGTATTTATAAAACTTTTCAAGCGTCCTCTTCAGGTTCTTTAATTTATTTTCTCTCTGCTTTAGTCTTTTCTCTTCTTTTCCACTTCGTAATTGTATCGCTTTTATCTATTCTTTTCCTTGATCTTTAGGATTTGGTTCCACAGTACTAGGAAAAGTTCCTAATGTTTGGTTACTAAGCGCAGTAGCGATATGCCTTATTTTTCACACAAACTGTTTTTTAACACTTTTTCATATAAAAACACTTTTCACACAAAACAGTTTTTATAACACTATAGTTTTCCAAGTCTAAGCCTAATTACTTCAACTAAAATTCTCCTAAAGTTCTTACCGAAGCTTCCCCGGTGACGGAGCCAAAAACTTGACCGCAACTTTATATATGCTTAAAAAGTTCCTAATGTTTGGTTACTAAGCGCAGTAGCGATATGCTCTAATTGATTTTCAATATTCTTAATAGCAGTTTCTTGAATTTGTGATTAATTTCCTTGAATTTGTAATTGATTTCCTTGATTTTGCAATTGTTGACCCATGTATAATATCAGTTCTTCCATAGAAAACTTCTTCTCCTTAATTTGAGTGTTACTGTTAAATCTT
>NW_018165745.1:173081-173403 GCF_001263595.1 Phalaenopsis equestris | reverse complement strand
GATGTTATGTCATTTCTAAGTTTAGCAGTTTTGGATGGAGGGAAATATTTGGATAGAAATTTCTGTGAATGTTCTCCCCAAGTTCTAATAGATCCTGGTGCTAGCGAATTTAACCACATCTTAGCCCTATCCCATAGTGAAAAAGGAAAAAATCTAAGTCTGACAGCATCGTTTGAGACTCTTTCATATTTATAAGTAGCACACAGTTCTAAAAAATGAGCGAGGTGTAAATTAGGATCTTCATTTGGTGTACCTCTGAATTGATTATTTTGTACCATTTGGATAATTGCAGGTTTAAGCTCAAATGAATTAGCAGCTACAT
>NW_018165745.1:166699-172956 GCF_001263595.1 Phalaenopsis equestris | reverse complement strand
TCATTCTCTATTCCTTGATTGTTCAGGTTGTTTTCCATTGTATCAGAATTTCTATGTTCTCTTCTCAATCTTCTAATCTTTCTAATAGTGCATTCTAATTCCTAATTGTAGGGTATAAGATTTTCAGATCCAAATTTACGCATACAATTTAAAATCAGTACACAATAATATAATTAACTAAATATGAAAATAAGTTACAATTCAAGTAAAAATTTTCTAATAATTCTAATTTGTCCGTTACTCTAATTGTAATTTTTGTTTACTCACTCCCCGAAAACGGTGCCAAAAACTTGACCGCGACTTTATATATGCTTAAAAATATAAGTATTTAATATTGTTGCTAAAGATTTAATTCCTCAGCAACTGTACCAAAACTTAATAACAGTTATAGATTTGATAAATATGGATGTAATAAATAATCAATAATTGTAAAGTCACACTTATCAACATAAGTATACTTATCGCTCAAGTAATATAGGGCTCTAATGGAGTCCTAGATATCGATCCCCACAGCGAGTAATATTAGAACTACAAACTAAGATTTTAGAAAATGAATACTTTAATCGCAACAACGAAATTCAATTTGCTTATCTGTCACTAATAAGCAATTGAAATAAATATGTAATTTTAATAACTATTAAATAACTAAATAAACTCATGAAGTTTTTCAATGTAATGTGATATTCAATATATAAGAAAGCATCATTCTCCTTAGCAAGAAATTATAGTGAACGGATAAAGTGAATCAGTTCAACTGTATTGTGCCAAATAGGAGCATACCTATTCTTTACCCTTTGGTCCAGACATAAAAAACATTGACTAATCCTACGCTTGTTTGTTGAATCTGTGGCTAGGCTGAGAGGATACCGGCTGTCACTTCGGAGCTCTCACATTTCCCTCACCTGAAAACTAACCATATCGCATCAGTTACCAATCAACTTGACCAAATTGGGCATTTTCATCTGTCAACTTAAAATCTCAAATTTTGCATCCAACAAAGTATATTTCCCTATTAATTTGCACTCAAGCCCATGGATAAAATACTCTCCCATGAAATCAAATGTGATTCTCTCCATGTTGTAGAAATCATAGCCCTTCCGGAACATATGTTTCTTAACACATCGAAGTGAAAAGATCATCACAATTTCCTTAACATTTTCATGACTCCACCAATTCAAATCACCATTTCACAAATCTCAAGACAAGGAGAAAGACAGAAAACTACTCAGATATCATGGGGAAAATACAACAAAAATCAAAATTCATATATAAAAGCAAAGTGATACAAACTACAATAATAAATGAACTTATCTCTAATTTCTCCCCAAGAAAACTCCTCGAAGTTTCTCTGAATCTGTTCCTTTATTTACAGCACATAGAACTCTTCTTCAAAGCGGCGAGGAAGAAATCTCTCACTTTCCCCCCACTCTTACAATTTCTTGAAGAATTCCTCTCACTTTTGACACTCTAGTAAATTCTCTATACACTAATGGAACCTCTCTAACCTCCAGAACTTCTAGAGTCTCTCGGCTCTCTCTCAATTTTTGGCCAAAATCTTCTTTTAAAGTTGTGGATGAGCTTTCCCAAGAGTTGCTTAAGCATCCCTTCACAATTTGTCCTCATCCAAAGCCTAGTTGGAAATGACCACCGAGCTCGCCGTTGGTGGCCTTGAGGGCGTCATCGGCTGACCTTTTTAATGAGTTAATTATGGAGTCTCAGGAAAATCTCATCGTCGGCGGGATCGATGACGTCGTAGGCGCCCTAGTTCAATTCTTCACATTTTGGCCCTTTTCGCTCCAAATTTTCTCTTTTTTGCATCTTTTTGCTCCAATGACCCTATTTCATCATTCCTGTAACAAAACATCAAAAATACATTTCTTTAAAGTGCAATATCATCAAAAACATTATAAAATAGGTATGAAAATCTCAACATATTTTCCTCTGGTCACTAGCCATGTCAATTGGCCCAATTGATTGATAAATTTGATGTAGATGATTGTAATGAAGAATTTAGAAAAGATTTGGAGTGATTTTGAGTTGGTTTGAGGGTACAATTTGGAGGATTTTGATCATTTGGTCAATTTGGGCATTTTGGGCTAAAATTGGGTCTAGATCAGGCTAGGCTTGGGCTAAGTCCAAATTGATTAAAAATTGGGTCTAGATCAGGCTAGTCTTGGGCTAAGTCCAAATTGATTATGTAAAATTGTCAATAGGAACATCATGAATAGTTTTTAACATAAATTGGGTACCAATTTTGGGGCTAAGGTAATCAATTTGGTGGGATTTTGAGGGATGGCCAATTTTGGGCAAAATTGGGGCTTTTGGACTTAGGTCAAAATTAGGCTCAAAGCATGGGCAAATTAAGCTTCAATTTGGTTTAAATTGGTCATATGAAAGGTGAATTTAAGTTTAGTATTGATATTGAACAAAGTTGGGTCCAAATTGATGGACCTTTGAGGTGAATTTGGGGAAATTGGGCCTTTAAAGACAATTTGAGGGTTTTTGTCAAAATGGTCAAATTGGCCAAATTGGGTTCAATTGAAGGATCCAAATTGTTTTTAGATACATTTGGAGTGATTTTGAATGTTTTGGGAAAGTTTGGGGTGCCAAGGGTATTTTTGTAATTTTGGCAAGTTGGGGGTATTTTGGTAATTTTGGGTGATTTTGGGTAATTTGGGTATTTTCAAAAGGTTTGAAATAATTTTTGAACAAGTTTGGATATTTTGGGTGAATTTGAGAATTTTGACCAAATTTGGGATTCGGGGGTGTTTAGGTAATTTGGGTAGGTTTGGGGGTGAAAGATCAAATTGAGTATTTTGGTAGGGTTGGGGTATCAACCACTCTACATGAGCTATGGACCAATGGAATCCCCATTTGGGTCTTCTAAGTACTGGTCTTAGCTAAACCCTAGCCTAGGGCTAATGGGTTTAGGTGACTATCTACATGAGTCTCTTAAAGGATCAAGGGATCGAAGTCAACAAATATGGTTGTGAGAGATTGTGAGTGAGAGTGAGTGAAAGTGAGTGCCTTAGCTCCAGCTCCCAAGGTCAACCGTAAGAGCAAGCAGTCCTATGGTAACTCACCTTGAACTCCCCTATATTGACCCCACCTACTAAGTCCTAGAGGTTAGGACCAATATGTGGATCTTCAAGTTGAGGAAGGAGGAGTTTAGAATTTCTAATGGTGAGGGTTCCTTTTCTAGTTTTCTAAGAATAGTCAACAGGACAGTCCTATGGCTAGAGCCTAGGGGCAACTTAAGAGGAAAAACTAAACCTCAACCAAAAGTGAGGTTAACAAGAACTAAAGCGAGTATTAGCTTTCAAGTGAAGGGAAGTGGGAGCTCTGAAGTGGGAGCCAGTATCCTCCTAGCCCAGCCACAGATTTAGGGACTAAACCTGGGATTAGCTAATGATTTTCCATTACATTGTATCGGAGTAGAGAATTAAAACTGTTCCTATTTGGCAGAATACATATTAAAACCATTTATCTCATCTCATTTTACCAAAATCTCATTATAGTGAGAAAGATGTTTTTTCACATAAGAAAACGTCATCAGATAAACATAGTTTAATAGTTTAGTAGTTATTGTTTAAACTTTGCACTTCAGTTTTGCTAGTAGTTAAATAATTTATTTCTGATACTATCTCAACATTCAAAATTAGTGACAGTAATTTTGTTTTACTTTTTGTGAATTTTCTAGTTATTTATCATTTTAAATTTAAACTTTCCTCGTGGGATCGATATTTGGGGCTTAAATAGAAAGTCCTTTATTACTTGATAACGATACATATACTTGCGTAGAATCCCAACATAAATTGCTTAAATTTTTTATTCATAAACTATTGCATCAAGCTTTTGGCACCGTTGCATAGCGGAGTAAACTTTATATATTTTGCATAACTATATTCTCGGGATCAGTAAGCCAGCTCAAAACCATAAACTTAAGCTCGAGCTCAAGCTCAAACTCAAACTTGAAAAAATTAATTAAGCTCAAGCTCAAGTTAAGAGTGGCTTGAGCTCAACTTGACTCGTTTACACCCTATTCTGGCTTATGCTCAGACTAAGCCACCAGAGAAGGCCATATGACTTCCCCTCTTTCCTATAAAAACATATGACTTGTGGTTGCCAGCTGAAGGGTCATTACCTCTATGTACGGTCTCTCTTACAATGGCTCCTCCTCTACATTACACGCTAAAATGCTTGAGTTTAAATCAACTTCTTGGCATTGTGCTTCAAAAGGACCAGCTCCAATCAAAGAATTCTTATGCTTTCTCACAATAAGGGTTAACTTGCTAGTCAGTGCTCGATGGATTATAACTAAGATCATCTAAGTAGAATATATAAACTCTACACTTTTGGTCTTTTCGCCAACATGGGCGATGGACAACCCTCACCTTACCATCGTTGCAACTTTTAGATGGGTAGATTTCCCCCATGGCTTCTTCTGTGAAACTTGAGCAACCTTATCTTTCTCTCATCGGGTCTCTTAGAAATTTGAATCTACATACATCACCATAATCATCACACCGAATCAATCCAGCTACATGACCTAGTTCACAATCATCGCCTTGGTGTACCAATGAATAGAAAACCATCTCCCCTCCACTCCCTTTGCCTCTGTTTGGGTCTGAGAAAATAAATTTTCTTTTTTTTATAAACACTTATGGTCAAGATAGGCTGAGTTCATCAGATGCTGGAGGACCAAAGAAAAAAATTGAGTTTCAATTCTTAATCTTATTCTTAAGTCCAAGAAGTTAGAAATTTCTGGGTGAATTGAATTAGGTGTAGCCATCCAGATCAACTCTAAGGAAAAATTCTTAGGGGAAGAGATCCAATAACATTGGGACTTCTACTTGGTGTAAATAGATGATCTAGGTAATGACAACAACTATCAAGTTAGGCTTAATCTGAGTTGAGATACCGCATAGTGATTAAATATCAACCGCTACTCATGATCGAAACGTGATTGCATGACCCATATTAATTGATCTTTAAAAGAGATGAAACCCTCTCTAAGTAGATTTTTTGCACGATTGACCCCTCAATTTCCCATAACTGAATACAATCATAAAAAATGGAAGTATCTTGCAGCAAAAATACTTCTCCCAGTGACAGGACTGACCCATCGAACTTTTGGATTGATCCAAAGAGCTTAGGTGAATACTTTAGTGCCATTAAAATGAAAGGAAGGAGAAGCAAGGAGATCAAGAAAATAAGAAAAATTAAAGTCAAAGAGTGCAACACTATAATCAAACACCCTCAACCCTTACATATATGATGCTCAAGGAGAGTATAACCGTCGTGAAAAATGTACCTTAATTTCAAACAATGATCATCATAACAACACGATATTCAAGAGAAATAATTACATAAATTAAACTCCATTTCAGAAAATAATAAACTCAGAATTTTGTTCATAAAGAAAATATTTTACAAGTGGTTTATTCACTGTTGAGATAAGTCCTCGCCAAAGTTTTTTCTTATACAATACTTCACCACCAAATCTAAACCTATATATGTGGTCAGTTTTTTATTGGATTTGGAGCATTGAGCAAGTCTCCCTAATGTTTTTCAAATTCAAGTGATGGGTCGTTTTTTCCTCTCGTGGTTCTTTTATTTCATCCTCTCTCTGCATTCTATTTATCTAGGCATAGGAGTCTTCCATCTCTTCTAGGTGACTAGTCAGCAACCCAGAAGACATTTTCTGGCCGCCGGTCATCTCTCAGTGGGTTACGAAAATGGTTGGTCTGTTAACACCGCTCTCTTCGCTCTTAGTGGAGTCAAGGTTGCCACAGCCGATCTAAGAGTCATACCTTCACCACCGTCCCCTAAAGACGAGTCAACAATCTAAATTTTGTCTTTTGCATGGAAAAATAAGTGTCAGTAAAGATGGAGAAAATTTTCATACCCAAAAGGTCAAGTCTCCTCTTATCAAGCAGTTGATCCATCTTAGTCCAATAAAGCAACAAAATGCTCACACCGGTGGTGGCAGAGTGTTCGCAATTCTCCGTTCCTTAGCCGGCAACAAAGCACTGACACCATTTTGTCCCCTTTGTAAAGGGGTTCCAAAGGCTTTCCTTGCAAGAGTATTGGTTGGCCAGTCATGGACCCCAGCAAGAGTCTAGGTTGAAGTGTCTATTGAAGGGCCACTGACCAAAGGAAAATATGTTGAGATGTTCATACCTATTTTACACTATTTTTGATGATATTGCACTTTAAAGAAGGGTATTTTTGATGTTTTATTGCAGGTATGATGA
>NW_018165745.1:165057-166545 GCF_001263595.1 Phalaenopsis equestris | reverse complement strand
AAGGGTATTTTTGATGTTTTGTTGCAGGTATGATAAGTTATGGTCATTGGAGCAAAAAGATGCAAAAACGGTGCAATTTGGAGCAAAAACGAGCAAGAAATGAAATTTTGCCCTGTCACCTTTCGATAAGTTTTTCGATGCTTAATCCCTTTTACACTTCTTGCATAGTTTTGAATGAGATTACACTTTAAAGGAAGATTGTTCTCATGCTTATTTTGTAGGGCTATCAGTTAGGAACACAACACAACTGAAATGGGGCGAAATGGAGCTAAAACGGAGCCAAAGGGTGGAGCTGCGCAGTCTACTCGCCCCCATGCACCTCGCCGACGGCGCCAAAACGGCGCTGACGGCGAGATTTACCCGAGTACACCGAAAAATGACAGAATAGCTCCCCAACGGCGCCCGGGACTACTATGGACCTACTTTTAGCGGTTATGGGTCGAAATTCACCGTATTTGGACGCTTTTTGAAAGGGTTCCTGTGGCAACTCTTCAAACTTTATCCCTACACTTTAAAAGAACAAATTTAGGTTAGAAAAAGAGGGATTTGTGTGAGAGGAATGTTAGAAAAAGTGTGGAGAAAGTTTAGGGTTTTTATGAGAGAATCTGTAAGGATATGTTCTATCATTGCATGGATCGACGGTAGACTTTGTGGGAGAAATTTTCTTCTTTCTTTCAAAGGGAAAAAAGTTAAGTATTGTGTTCTTCATTATCTTATGCTTTTGTAAACACTTATCTAGTGGATTTGCTTTGATAAAATGAAGTTTTTCGTTGTGTTTTCTCCGTGCTTTGTGATGTGTTTCTCTTACTCCCTCTTCTTCTTTGAAAATATTGGTATGAGAAGATTATGTCATTGTTTTCATTTTACTTTTCTTTTGTAATGAGTAGAATTCATGTTTAGGATTTTGTGATTCATGTTAGAAGTGGATTTAATTATAAATGTGATGGGTTTTAATTGCACTTTATTTACATTACAGCAAAGGCCTGTTGTAGTGTTAAAATTCATTGTAATTGCATTAAGACCCGAGAGGGCTATGTAATTCTCAACAAATTAGAACCACATTCAGGTTCCATGGATGGTTAAGTTTATGGGAGTTGAATGCAAATAAATAGGGAAATATACTTTGATGGGCGTAGAATTGAAGATTTTAGGGTGACAGACTAAAATCCCCAATTCAGTCCTATTGTTTGAGTACTGAAGTGGAGATGTCAGCCCTCAGGCGAGGGGAACGTTGGAGATCTGAAGTGAGAGCCGGTATCCTCCCAGCCTAACCACGGATTCAGTAAACAAGCATAGGATTAGCCAATTTTCTTTATGCTTGGACCAAAGGGTAAAGGATAGGATAGCTCCTATTTGGCACATACAAGATTTAATGCATCTCATTCCTTTATATTATCCAATTCATTAAATAAGAATAGTAGTTTTTAATATCTCAAAATTCTCCAAACCAATTCATCCAAAAAGGGTTATCTTTAGAATTAATATTTG
>NW_018165745.1:163567-164874 GCF_001263595.1 Phalaenopsis equestris | reverse complement strand
ACTTGCGTTTGAAATTGTGACTTTACAAAATCATTATAAATTTATAAATTTGGGTTCATAAATTCTTGCATATTAAAAGTTGCATCACGTTTTTAGCGTCGTTGTCGGGGATTTAAATCTTCTAGTAGCGGTATCAAATTCTTGTATTTTTAAGCATATATAAAGTCGCTGCCAAGTTTTTGGCGCCGTTGCCGGGGATTTAAATTTTATAGCAACCGTATCAAATTCTTGTATTTTTAAGCATATATAAAGTCGCTGTCAATTTTTTGGCGTCGTTGTCAGGGAAGCTTCGATAAGAACTTTAGGAGAATTTTAGTTGAAGTAATTAGGCTTAGACTTGGAAAACTATAGTGTCGTTAAAAAATAAAAAAAATAAAAAAAAATTATTTTTGTGTGAAAAGTGTTTTTATATGAAAAAGTGTTAAAAAAACTAAAAAAACTGTTAAAAAAACTGTTTGTGTGAAAAATAAGGTGTTCATGAAAATGTTTTGTTGTGTTGAATATATTTCATATGTTATTTGTTTAATTATTAATGTATTTTTTATTGTGTTGCGTATGCGAAACAAAGGATCTACAGGACTTGTGCCTTATAATCCCGAGTTTAAAAAAAAGAAAAAAATAAAAAAAATACAAAGAGGACTCGAAAAACTAGAAATGAAAATGGAAAACTTTCAAAATAATAACTTAAAAAATCATCATACTTCATTAAGGGATTACGTAAATCCTACGACAGATGAAGTTCCAAGTATACAAAACCCTGTCGTAGAAGCTGACTCGTTTGAAATAAATCCTGAGATTATCCAACTGGTGCAAAACAATCAGTTTATAGGAACTCCTTTGGAAGATCCCTATTTACACTTATCAAATTTTATAGGACTTTGTGCTAGATTTTGTTATAATGGTATGTCAGGCGATGCTGTCAGACTAAGGCTTTTTTCTTTCTCACTAAGGGATAAGGCTAAAATGTGGTTATACTCATTAGCACCTAGCTCTATTAAAAATTGGGAGGAGTTAACTCAGAAATTCCTAACTAAGTATTTTCCACATTCAAGGACTACTAAACTTAGAAAAGATATTATCTCATTTTGTCAATATGAAGGGGAATCAATATACGAAGCCTGGGAAAGATTTAAGGAACTCCTAAGAAAGTGTTCACATCATGCTCTTCCTGATTGGTTAATCATTCAAACTTTTTATAATGGGTTAGTAGAATCCCTTAGGTTTATAATTGATGCTACTGCTGGTGGATCATTAATGTCAAAACCATTTGATGAAGCGTATGCGTTAATTGAAAATATGGCTGCAAA
>NW_018165745.1:160194-161379 GCF_001263595.1 Phalaenopsis equestris | reverse complement strand
GAAAATTACTAGAAGAATATTGGATCTAGAAAGAAATATGAGGAACAAGGATATGAATAAATATGAAAGGAAGAGCTAAAAGAAAATTTTAAATTTGAGGACTTTGTAAGAATCCCTGGATCTGGGAAAAATTAGGCTATTGATCAAGGATTACTTAATTGGAATTTTGATCCAGGTTGAATCATTTGTCGGGCTAGCGACGTTAAATCAAGCGCTTTATAGGAGGCAACCCATAGTTATTTGTGTGGTTTGATTTAGTATGCTTAAGAGTCGTGATTGTTAGTGTTGTATTGTGTTTGCTTTAGTGTGGATTGATCAGTTTACTTGATGTTTGGTAGATGTTTGGATTGTTAGTGTTTTGATTTGCTTTTTGTGTGTCATGAGGGAGATGATTCATTAAATTCTTATTATGGTTAGACTTGTATGTTCTCTTGTTTTAGTTGGATTGACGTGACTCGGGTCTCACCTAGACTTAGGTTTTACAAGAGACATTATGAATTTTAGCAATGAAAGTTCCATCTTAATTTTGTTACATCTTTTCATTGACTTTTTTTTTCATTTAATAGGAGTAGCTAACCTATTTGATGTGTTACATGTGGATGATTTTACACTATCTTTATAATTATTAGAGGTGCTTATGTATTGGGATATGGTGATGCCTGAGGTTGGTGCTTGAGAACCAAAATATTAGGGATAATCTTATCTTTGGGATTAAAATCTATAAAATCATTTATAAGCACTCAATATATTAATGTAGGGATTCCGTTAGAAATTGAAAGTAAGTTAGTGAGATGCGATGAGATGCAGGAAGAATTGACCTCATTTATCTTATTTGTGTGTTTGTGTTTGTGTTTGTTTTACAATGTATAAGACTTGAAGACCATTTTTATATTCCAATGTTGATCCATGCTATACTAATTAGAAGTTTGTTTAGTTAATTTCATTCTAGCATGTTTAGTTTAGATTTACTTTCTACTACATGTTTTCTATCCTAACAAATAATTGTAGGAATTTTTGATAGAAATTTGTGGTAGATAGAATTTCTAAAGTGTTTTTCTTCCTAATTATATTTTCTGCACTAAATGTTATACATGGTAAAAATCAAGTTTGGGGGTAGGAAGAAAAATAAAATTTTATAGTGAATATACTTCCTTTTAGTTTAATATTATTGCATGCATGTTTTAA
>NW_018165745.1:145653-154129 GCF_001263595.1 Phalaenopsis equestris | reverse complement strand
GTTGAATATATATATATATATATATATATATATATATTATCACACAATTGCAATGTATTCCACCTTTAAAATATTTAGTAATAGTCATGTTTTCTTATCCCGTGTAAAATTTTAAGCGTTATATATATGTAAATGTAAAGATTTAGGTGTTAGATATATAAAAATATAAGAATCTTGTGGTATGCTTTAAATAAGCGTTATATATATGTAAATGTAAAGATTTAGGTTCTTATAAAAATATAAGAATCTTGTGGTATGCTTTAAAAATTAATTAATGTAATATAAATTTTTATAAAAATCAATTTAATAATTTGCATGCTCATTCAAATTTTTTTTGTAGCAAAATACTTTTTTATCACTTCTAAATATTTGAGGGAAAAGGTTGGGACATGCTTTTGCAAGGTATATGTTGAAAGGCTTAATCTTAAATTGATCATGATAAGTAACACAATTATTATTAATTTTTGAGTCAAATAACTTGTGTACACGTTGAAAATAAAATGAGCGATTGTGGCTCTCAAGTTTTTGCTATTCTTCTTCGCTCACCCCTTCTACTTTCTACTAATCCCACCTCTATTCTTGGCTCTGAGCCTTCACCTAATTGGAAAGATTTTATCTCTTCTAATACCCCAGATTCTATGAACTTTAATTTATCTTTTCTTCTTTGTGCCGATGAAAAAGGATCTTTATCAGATGAGGAAGCCGAAGAAAGCTACAAATAATGGCATCTTGCGCTGGTTCAATATCTGTTGGGCAAACGAACGTTTAATGATAATTTCTTTCGAGCCATTCAAAAAATCTAAATATTGAAAGTTAACATCCGTTTAAATGAAGGTTTATTTTTATTCAAACTTAATTGTGTCGAGGATAAAGGCATGGTTTTTTCAGTGGACCTTGGTTCATTAACTAGAAACCCTAATTCTTTAAACTGTGAACACATTACTTCAAACATGTTAAGGAGGATTTTTCTGATGTACTTATACGTCCAAAATGCTATGAAGCACTAACAATACACACAAGTATATTTGTTGACCAAATAGTATACATAACCAAGTTTCTGTATCAATCCCATGAGAACGAGTGAACACTCAAAATCCAAAAAAGTAATTTTTAGTTTAGTCTGAATGTTCCAAAATTTGTTAATCAAAAGTTTATATTCCTAACTTTTACAAAAAGTGAAAGCTATAACTAGATTTGAGTTTGGAAAAGTGATTTATAAATTTTCTTACATGATTGCACCATTATAATAATAATATTTTTTTTCTCTTTGGGTAGTGTGGGTTAAACTAATTGTTCCACTAGTTTATTCTCGTAGTACCACATCACAACCTATTTTAGCATTCTAAGTTATTAATTTAGGAGTAAACTACATGCAAAAAGGTTAAACTATCAACTTAAAGTCAAAGTTGCACATAGTTACATGAGTTTCCTCTCATTTTGATCACATAAAATTACAAGAACACATTTTTTCTCTCTTAGGAGAACTCTCTCATACACTCTCATACTATTTCAATCATCCCCCACACAAAATGTGTTGGCGACAGTAAGCGTTCTTCGATGACTCCTTCCAGCTTCTTTCTTCCTTCTTTCAGTGTTACTCTAAGGTTTGAATGTTGAGAACTTGTGGAGGATAAGAGCCCTCTTTACTTTGAATTTTTTTATTATGTAGCCACAGATCATCACACAATCCCAGCACATCAATTTGAACAATTATAAATCTTAGGGTTATTTCGTCGGTGCTGGAGTTTTTTATAGAAACGTCAAAATCTTTTTTTTTTGGTCTCTTCTCCTATAGGTAGTGCTTACATTTTTGTGTGGTGCCAAGTTGCCTGCCACTCTGTTCGCACCCCTGGGATAGAAAAAAATAGCCGAGTACATACACTAGAAAAATGCATAGTTATGCTGGTTTTGATTTTGGGGATTCCAAATGCTACCAAGCTCCTTTTAAGTACTATAACCTAAAAAACCACATAAAAAATACTTGGAAATGCATAAATAGGATACAAATATTGTGAAAAATATATTAAAACTTTGAAAAATATGTTACAAATTTTACACACAACAAACTCCCCCAAACATAAACATTACTTTCCCTTAAGTAATTTTAAAATCTAAATTTAGAATTAATAGAAATTAGGGAAGAATATAGATAAAAAATTTCAACCCCCCAATATCTTGATATAACTTGCATAATTCAAGAGACGTTTAGATCAAAGTGCTAAGATCCCTCCTTTAGGTAGAATTATCGTATCAACCCCCCAATATCTTGATATAACTTGCATTAATACTATATATACACAATGCATCTCAAATTAATTAATGTGAGGTCACAATTTTATTATCTAATATCTTTACACATGACATTTGGATAGCCATGCACTTAAATAATATTAATTCTCTTTTTACCATGTTTTATACAAAATTTCAAAGTTTAGTTTGTAAAGCTTTTAATCCTTCAGCTTATTAGAAAAGTTTATCATTAATAAGTTTAATTTGAACTTAACCTCAAGCTTTTTTTCCTAGATTCAATTTTTTTTTTTTAATTTTAAGCATGAAGTTTTTTAAATTCTTCTTTTTATTTTGATTTTCTTTTTCTTTTTCATTTTTCAAGGATAATTACTATATTTAATTAAGCCATTTTTAATGATTTTGAATACTCGCCCTATCATAAATTAAATTTTCAATTACCTTCTAACTTTTCCTAAAACTTTGTAATTCATGCAATTCTAACTCAAAATTGTGAGTTGTGACAAAATTTTATAGTGTTATGGTATTAATTTTATAAATATTCATTACTCAAATTCAAAATATTTGAAAAATTACAGAGTTAGAGATTAAGTATTATTAAGTTTTTAATCCTATTCACATCGTTCAAAAATTGTCTTCACCGAAATTCAAACTCTTTACCTTTTATTAACATTCACTGCTACTGTTATTCAACCCTTCCCCGAAATTTAGATAAATTCTAAAGTTAGATCTTTAATTTAATTTAAAGTGCAATATAAACACATTTATCCACCCACACAAACTTATTTTGACATTATAAGTGCAAATATAACAAAACAAGGAGATGATCTTAGTAAGGTATAGCTTGAATATTCAATAGAAAGATATTGCACTATAAACTATAACAAATCACACTTATAAATATATAAACACCAACTAGTATAAATATGTAGGTAAAGGTTCAAGATCCAATTCATAAGCAAGTTAAATTTCAACATCTAGATCGAAGAATACATGAGATGTATGTAGCTCTAGAGAGTCTAACAACCAAAATCATTCAAAAGCACACTTGAACTCACTTTTTGATCAACCAATTTCTTTGGATTATATCCAAGTGAGCCTACTTGACTTGAAAATTGTGATAAATTGTAATCTAATCTAAAACTAAATTCTAATTAAATGAAATTGAAAACAAACAACCCAAAAATATTTAAATAGAACCAGTTTCAGTTAAACTCTAAAATTGAAAAAAAAATTAAACTTAACCAATAACACCTCAAAATCATCATTTTCTCCATAGATTATCATAGGGATTAGGAGTTCATTCTGAAAGGTACATAATATTTATTATCATATATAAAGACCATGTAAATAAGTTCTCTCATTATATGATATAATTTTTTAGTAAAATTCTTCACCTCAAGTTTTTATACATGAATAGTCCTCCATGCACTCTGAAATTATTATTTTCTCCATAGAATAATCTAATAATCAAAATTACATTTTGTAAGTTGCATAATATTCATAATCACATATAAAGAGCAAGAAAACTAGTTTGGTGGTAATCAGATATTGTTTTTACGTAAAAGATTAGTACTTTAGGTTTCCATGCATGAAAAATAGTCTTACATAAAAAATTTTCATCGAATCGTTATTTGTCAAAACAAACATTGTGATTGCATCTAATTTGTCAAAATCATTCAAATGAACTCTTCATGCTCAAACTGACTCCGTTTGGTAGCCAATTAAGCTGAAAATAATTTGGATGATAATTTTGATAATAAAAAGAATAATCCTCGTAATCATCTCAAAGTTAAACAAAAACTTCAAGCAAACTAAATATGAGCTAAAACACTTAATTTAATATATTAAAGCTTACTTAAAGCTCCCACTCAAAATACTTCAAAATTTTCTATCTTAGGGTGGAGCCCATAATTTAACTTGAAATATCTTGAGATGGGACCCACTTTGACCAAAACTAATTGCATCACTAAATTTATTGCATTTTTCTCTATCAGATGAGCTAAGGTAAAATTGTGGCCATAACCACCATAACCACCAAGCAACTTTAAATTGAGATACCTTGAGCCATAAATGACTTTCTTCAATACCATTTTAACAACTAGAATTCTTGCATTCTCCTTTTTTTAAACTTTAGGGTACTTGACCATAACTACCCTAACTACCTTTTTGAATTTAAATTTCCCTCTATTTTTCCCAAAACCTTTCCCTCCATTATTACAAGTTAAAAACCTCATCCCAATCAAACACCCACCATCACCCCCTCATATCCTCCCACCAATACCTCACCAAAACCTATCCCTCTCTTTCCTCTCTTCATCCAATTAAGCCACTCCCCTCTCCTCTCCATGATTTGAGAACGACTCCTCCCCTCTCTTCTTATTTTCCAACCTTGAGCTTCCACTTTTCACCTAAGTAGAAAGAACTAAATCTAAGGATAAGAAGACACTTCATTCAGGAAAGGTTCACTAAGGGAATCTAAGCAAAGGGTATAACACTCCATCCATTTCATTTCAATTGAATTTCTCATGATGTAGATTAAAATTTTTTTTTGGATGTACCCTTTTCTTCATACTTCTCACCATACCCTTGTTTATCTCCATATCTCTTACCATTTCTCACCAAAACGGAGGCTTACATCACTTCTCCTCCTCATTTCTTCCCATGGTTGAACCCTACCCATTATCTTTCTCTCTTCTCACCCAAATCAAACCCTAAACTCATTCCCTCCCCATTTCACACCAAAATGGAGACATACATTCATCCTCCTCCCCATTTCTTCTCATGGCCAAGCCCTACATTAACTCTCCATTTCTCACCCAAATCTAGCTCTAAATTAGTCTCACCCCAACTCTAACCCCAAGGCCAATTCCTACAACCATTCTCCTCCTTATTTCTCCTCATGGTCAAGCCCTACATTCACTCTCCTCTCCTCCCTAACCCTAACCCAAAGCCCTTATTTGTTTTCACCCTTTTTTTTTAACATTAATCGATCCCAACTACCAAACATAGCCCTCTTCTTCCTTACCCTAACCCGAGTCATCACCTACCAAAAAAAAAGGGAAAAGAGAAAAGGAAAAAGGGAGACTTGCATATGATGGTTTATGTCATATGTTAGAAAAGTTCGCATGGTTAAGTTTAACTTATGTGGAAACCAAAATCATGATAAATTTCTTTTGAAAACAATGTGATGTGTTTATCTATTTTTTGTGATTAGGGCCCATGTGCTTACATGTTTAGATTTAAAATCCTTATTGAAGGAAATCCATGTTTTAGCTTTTGTCCATGATAAGTATTCTATGTTAGTTTATGCGTCTGTTAAATTTCTATGCGGATAAAACCATTTTTATTAACCCCTATGAAACCTTTAGAAAAATGTTCTTCATGTTATGTAATGCCCTTGCTATATTTTAAAGGTGCATGATGCCGATTTACTTATAAACTTATTGAGTAATGCATCGAAGTGTTCAAAAATGATTTTTATTTGTTTGACACATCATTTGATGCATATCTTGAACATAATGTAAGAGCATCACTTTAAAATAGAGACAAATTTAGTGCTAAACTGAAGAAAATGCCAGTACATTATCACTGAATGCATTACTCTAGGACATAAAATTTCTAAGAAGGGTATGGAGATAGATTGTGCAAAAATTCAGGTTATAAGAATCTCTCTTCATTCATATCTATGTGTAGGATTATGATATTTATAGTGCATAGATGTTATATTTTATAAAAGATCTATTAATTATTTCTCTAATAATGCTAAGCATTTGCAACATCTATTAGAAAAAGATTTCCTTTTCATTTCCATAATGAGTGTTTTAAATCTTTTAAGCTTCTTAAACAAAATCTAACCACCGCACTAATTATTATAGCACCTAATTCACATTAACCTTTGACATTATTACTTGATGTGATACAACAAAAATATATACTTTTTTAGACCCATATTTTATACTCATTTTTAGTGATATTGTACTTACTTTAATGGAGTGATATTGTACTTTAATGGAAGGTATTTTTATGTTTTCTTGGAGGTTGTTGATTATTAGGACTTGAAGGAAAAAGGAAGCAAAAAGGATGGAATTTATAGTCAAAATAGCATTTTTGAAGAAATGCTCAGTGCCGATAGCGCCAAGAGTAGTGCCGACTGGGCAGATCAACAGAACAGATGGTGAATTTTACTCAGCGCCAACGGCGCCAAAAGCAATGTCGACGATGTCGTTTGACACAGAGCAACGAATTAAATTGCGGAACACTAGCACCGTCGGCGACGGCGCTAGAATGGGCGTTGACGGTGCCAATTTCAGTTCATCCTCTATTTCTAGAAGGTTCGACAAATTTGGATGCTTTTTGAAGTGTTTTTGGAGACACTTGTTGGAAAACTGACTTTAGGCTTTATTTGGGGTCAAAACTGATCAGAAAAGTGACTCTTCCTAACATCTCATCGTCTCAATTTAACCTTCTACGCATCATATATTTTTCCATTTTTTCATTCCACGACCATTTAGACTCCATTGCTCCTATAATTTAGAGTTTTGTGGTGAGATTAAGTGTGAATTCTTCTCTAAGAGTGTTGGAGAAGGAGAAAAGTGAGATATTTCTTCTTCCTACAATTCCTAGAAGAGGTTATAAGGGATTTGCTTTGAGAAAGAGTTTCAGATAAGTGTTGTTTGTCTATTAGTGTTGTATGAACTTTATTTTATATTTATAAAATTTGTGTTTTGTTGTATCTTTCTCATGAAGTTTGAGTAATTTACTTTATCTTTCTCCCTATTTTGAGATATGGTGAAATGAAAAGATAATATGGATGTGTCAATATTAAAATATAAAATAAATGGTGATGTGTGATGGTTTTTTCAACTTCGCTCTTAATTTATTTTTCAATCTGACTAATTGAATTGTTAAAATATGTTGTGAAACATATGATCAGGGAAATAGAGTATGAGTTCTACAACAGAGTGAGGATCACATTTGAGTCCATGGGGAGAATTTCGGAGAATTTTGTTCATGGAATTAAGTGCAAATAAATAGGGAAATATACTTTGTTAGGTGTAGAATTAGAGAATCTTTATGAGGACAGACTAAAATCCCCAATTCAGTCTTAGTGTTTAAAAACTAAAGCTAGAGTTAGCCTTCAGGTGAAGGGAAGTGGGAGCTCTAGAGTGGGAGCCAGTATCCTCGTAGCCTAGTCACAGATTTAGGGACTAAACCTGTGATTAACCAATGATTCTTTATAACACTATATTAGGGTAGAGAATTAAAACTGCTCCTATTTGGCACAATACATATTAGAATCATTTATCTCATCTCATTTTACCAAAACCTCATTGTAGTGAGAAAGATATTTTTTTCACATAAGAAATCTTCATCACATAAACATAGTTTAATAGTTTAGTAGTTACTGTTTAAACTTTGTATTTCAATTTTATTATTAGTTAAATAAAATTAGTGACAGTAATTTTGTTTTGACTTTCTATGAATTTCCTAGTAAATTTATCATTTCAAATTAAAACCTTCCTCATGGGATCGATATTTGGGGATTAAATAGAAAGGTCCTTTATCACTTGATAACGATACATATATTTGCTTAGAATCCTAACATTATTTGCTTTTGGCATTGTTGCATAGCGGAGTCAACTTTATAATTTTTACACAACTATATTCTTGGGATCAAGTTTTTGGCGTCATTGTCGGGGAAGGTAACGGTAAATTAAATAGATTTAGTAAATTATGAAATTTAGACATAATTATATAAAAAAAAATCAAAAAATATTTAAAATAAATTTTTTTTTAAAAAAATAATTATATATATTTAAGAGTATTTTTAAGAAATTTTTCTTTGCATATTATATTTATTTATGAAAAATATTGGATCTGAAGTTTAGTACCTTACGATTTAGAATTAGAATGTACTATTAGAAAAATTCAAAAAGAACAAAAAGAAATTAAAAATTCAAACAAAATGCCAAAAAACTTAAATAATCAAATAAACGAAAATCAACAAAAACCTTTAAAAGATTATGTTAATCCGACAGCAGATGAACTTCACTTGACTATCCAAAATCCTGACGTTGCTGCTAATTCATTTGATCTTAAACCTACTATTATCTAAATGGTACAAAATAATCAGTTTGTAGGAACACCTACTGAAGATCCAAACTTACATCTTGCTAGTTTTCTTGAAATTTGTGCTACTTTTAAATATGACAGAGTGTCTAATGAT
>NW_018165745.1:144753-145501 GCF_001263595.1 Phalaenopsis equestris | reverse complement strand
GGGTGGATCACTAATGTCAAAACCTTTTGATGTAGCATATTAATTGAAGAAATGACTACTGACAATTTTCAATAGCCCTCTGATGGGTAAATCCTAAGAGAGTAGCTAGTATTCATGATTCTGATGTAATGTCTATTTTAGCATCTCAAATTGCTGCTATTTTGAAAAAAATTGATCAAATAGGAGTGAACTATTCTCAAATACCCCCAGTATTAGAGGAAAATGCACTAGGATAGATCATTGATACTCAATCATCTTATGAAACTTTAAATGCTATAAATACTCGAAATAACAATCCCTACTCTAACTTTTGTAATCCTGGATGGAAAAATCACCCTAATTTTAGTTGGAATAATTATAACAATTTGGTGAATCCCTCCGGAAATTTGAACAACCAAGGAAATCCTAGTTATTGACCTTATTATCCTCCTGCATTTAACTTTAATCCTAACCCACAAGTTAAGGAAAAGAAGTTAACGATGAAAGAAGTAATGTTAAACATGGGAAATCAAATACAGAATCAAGAGGCTGCTATCAGAAATATTGAAAATCAATTAGGACATTTTGCTACTACACTTAGTAGCAGACCTTCTGGAATTCTTCCGAGTACGGTGGAATTTAATCCAAAAGATCAAAATAAGGAGCAAATTAAAGCTATTCAATTACAAAGTGGAAAAGAAATTGAAAATAGGATCCAAAGAGAAACTAAAGTTGATGAAGAGAAGGAAGAAATCGAGAAGGAAGAAAT
>NW_018165745.1:142263-144691 GCF_001263595.1 Phalaenopsis equestris | reverse complement strand
TTTCCTCAAAGACTAAAGTAGAAGAATAAAGATAAATAATTTACAAAATTTTTGGAAATCCTTAAGGAGTTAACGATAAACATTCCTTTTATTGAAGCTTTGGAATAAATGCCAAGTTATGTAAAATTTATGAAGAATATACTAAATAAGAAAAGAAATTTTACAGATCATGAGACTGTTGCACTCAGTGAAAAATTTAGTGTTATTATTCAGAAAAAGCTTTCTAAAAAATTAAAAGATCCTGGTAGTTTTATTATACCTTGTATTATTGGTGAAAAGTTTTTTGAAAAAGCATTATGTGATTTAGTAACGAGTATCAATCTTATGCTGTTATGGATCTTTAAACGTTTAGATTTGGGAGAGATTTCCCCTACTATTGTAACTCTTCAGTTAGTTGATCGATCAATAACTTATCCAAAATGAGTTATAGAGGATGTATTAGTAAAAGTGGATAAATTTATTTTCCTTGTAGACTTTATAGTATTAGATATGGTGGAAGATAAGGAAATTCATATTATTTTGGGGAGACCATTTCTTGCAATAGGGAGAGCTGTGATAGATGTGCAAAAAAGAGAAATAATAATGAGAGTTAATGATCAAGAAGTAACATTTAATATTGCAAAAGCTATGAAATATCTAGCAATAAAAAAAAGATAATGAATGTTTTAGGATTGAGTAACTGATTATCTGAGTAATGAGCAATTTAAGAATGAGTGTGAGTTAAAGCAAGGAGAATTTTTTGAAAACAATGACAAAATATAATAAGAAAATTTGGATTATATTCAAGGAAAATTTGAAACTTTATACTTGTTGGAAAACGATAATAAAAATATTATTTCTTCAAGTATTAAACCACCTAAACTTGAACTAAAAATATTACCTGCCCATTTAAAATATGTGTTTTTAGGAGAGTCATCTACATTTCCTATTATTGTATCTTCTGAATTAACTGAAATTCAAGAACAAAAATTAATAGATATGTTGAAAAGACATAAAAAGGCTTTTGTATGGACTTTAGCGGATATTAAAGGAATTAGTCTTTCTATTTGTATGCACAGAATTCTATTAGATGAACAATACGAACCTAAAGCTGATCCTCAGAGGAGATTAAGCCTAATAATGAAAGAAGACATTAAAAAAGAAATTTTAAAATGGTTGGATGCTGGAATTATATATTTTATTTCAGACAGTGCTTGGGTAAGTCCAATTCATTGTGTTTTGAAGAAAGGAGGAGTGACCGTTGAAGAAAATGAGAAAAATGAATTAATACCAGTAAGACAAGTTACTGGTCGGAAAATTAGTATTGACTATAGAAAATTAAATATAGCCACAAGAAAAGATCACTTTCCTTTACCCTTTCTAGACCAAATGTTAGATAGATTGGCTGGGAACAAATTTCATTGCTTTTTATATGGATATATTGGTTATCACCAAATTTCAATTGCTCCAAAGGATCAAAAGAAGATAGCATTTACAAGCCCATATGGAACATTTTCTTTCCATAGAATGCCTTTAGACTATGCAATGCACCTGCAACATTTTAAAGATGTATGATGTCAATTTTTAGCAATTTTATTGAACATGGAATGGAAGTGTTTATGGATGATTTCTTGGTATTTGGAACTTCATTTGAATTATATATAAATAATTTAGAAAAAATTATGGAAGTATGTGAAAAAATCAACCTAGTACTAAATTGGGAAAAATGTCAATTTATGATTGCAGGAGGAATTGTACTTGGGCATAAACTTCAGAAAATGGCATCAAAGTAGATCCTGCAAAAATTCAAGTTATTGAAAAATTATCACCTTCAACTAATGTTAAAGGGAAAATAAGCTTTTTAGGACATGTTGGTTTCTACAGGCGTTACATAAAAAAATTTTCTAAAATAACTAAGCCATTATGCCAACTTTTAGAAAAAGACACAAGATTTGATTTTAATGAGGAATGCATAAAAGAATTTGAATTATTGAAAGAAAAATTAATCACTGCACCTATAATAGCTCCACCTAATTGGGAGAAATCATTTGAAATAATGTGTGATGCTAGCGATTATGCTATTGGGGCTGTGTTAGGATAAAGGCACAACAAAGTTTTAAAAGTAATATATTATGCTAGTAAAACTCTAAATGATGCTCAAATTAAATACACTACTACTGAAAGAGAATTACTTACTATTGTTTATGCCTTTGATAAATTTAGACCTAATTGGAACTAAATGTATAATGCATACATATCATTCTGCTATTAAATACTTGATGCAAAAGAAAGATGCTAAACCAAGATTAGATAGATGGATACTTCTATTGCAAGAGTTTGATTTTACCGTAGTTGATAGAAAGGGAAATGATAATCAAATAACTGATCATTTGTCTAGACTAGAAAGAGAAATATTAACTAATTTTGCAAATGAAATTTTAGAAAATTT
>NW_018165745.1:135173-140838 GCF_001263595.1 Phalaenopsis equestris | reverse complement strand
CGTGAATTTTATGCCAACCTATATATATATATATATAAATTTGTATTATTATTTTGTTCGATAAGTCTTTATATATTAGTAGATAATAATCCTACATAATTTTATACATTATAAATTAAGACATATTGGTATTAGATGAAAATTTGGAATGGAATTGAACGAAAAAATGCAAAGAAAGAAATTTTGGCCTTTGGCGCCGACGGCGCCCGCAGACAAAAAGACCATAGCTGACTGCTCCGATAGCAGTTTGACAGTTTAGGACAAATTTCGTCAGACTTTACAGGAGTTTGCTCCGTAATAACCATCGGAAGGTGTTTTTAAAATCCTAAAAACTGCCTCGAACGTCCAGAAACTTTTTATTTTCGAATTCCATGGCCTCAAATTCCAGAAATACTTCAAGATATGGAGTTTTCAATAGAATAAAATTTATCAATTTCGACGTGCAAAGATTATACGACAAAATCATTACAAAAAAGAGGCTTATCAAGGAAAGAGGCTTTGTCAATCACAGATTTATTAATCCAAGTTCTCCGATTGATAAAATCATTGTACAAAGATGATGGGAAGTTTTGTGCTACACTACCACTGCAGTTGTTGTACCAGTAGTGAAGGAATTCTATGCCAACTTACATGGAATTACCCAAGAAGTTTTCTTCGTACGAGGTAAGGCTGTACCATTTACTCTAGTGCAAATCAATGAGTTTTATATGATATAAAGAGTTCCAATCTGTCATTATACAAATTTTATCCCTACCAGAGACTTGATGCAAGATGTCTAATTTTCTGATAGATGAAAGTGATATTTGGGAAATGCGAGAAGAAGGATACTTTAGTTTTTCTGCTTCATTGCTTAATCCAATATCAAAGCAGTGAAATTTATACATTTTTGCAAAATTACTCTCTACCATGAAGATTAGCAGAGTCACCAAAGAAATTACTATTTTAAATTATTACATTCAAATGAAAAAGCTCATTGATATATGATCTATCATATTCAAATCTGTTATGGGTATTATAAATGGGCCAATTTATGGACTTTCACATCCTTCCACAATTTTTCTACTTTGCAGTCAATCTCAAGTTTCATATGAAAGTTGGGAAAAATTTTTATTACCTTGGGAGCCCATGATTCCTATTGATGATAATTATGTTGAGAATGGGAATGAAGCATTAGATGCTATCTTAGATCATTCATCACATTCTTGAACTCCATTGATGCCACTAAAGTTGGAAGTTCACTTGCTATGGAAAAGAAATTGAAGAAATTTGAAGGAGAACTTCAGAGTATTACGAATGCACTAGGAGATCTTAAGTCCCTTTTCGATCACCTAGATTGGAGGATGAATAATAATTTTGATCATACTGGAACATTTGAAGCAGGATTAGTGCGGATGTTTAAAGAAAAAAGGATGGATCAAAGAAAATTTGACTGATCAATTCCCGTACCGACCCTTCTACAATCTGTATGTTCGTTACCATTTTATGGGAGATATTAGAGGAGGAATAAGCATTGAAGATGAGGCAGAATAATTGAAGAATTTGGACTCTTTACTACTTTAAAATACTTATGTATTTAATGTGATTCTGTGGATTTGAATTAGTTTGCTTTACTTTAGAATTCTGAACTTTGATTGTGTGAATAGTTTTGTGTCAGTGTTTAGTGTTGTGGCTTGATTTTGACTCTGATTTATAATTTATTTTGCTTAATATGTCTGAAAGTTTGATTAGACAAATGTATTTGTAAAAGTAATTTTTTTTTTTGTTTTGTTTCCATTTTTGTTAGTTTGTTGTTGTTTGTGATAATGTTTGTTTGTGAATTATTATTAGATAAAAATTTGTGTTTAAAAATACTAAAAAGACTACTAAAAAGACTTTGGAGAAAAATTGGAGAAAAATGAAAGGAAATTGAAAATTGAAAAAATCAAAAAATGGAATTTTTAGACCTGTAGCGCCGACGGTGTTGACGTGGGTGCCGACGGCGCCCTAGACCCGAGAACAGCCTTTAACCCTTTAAAATTCACAATTTTCACCATAAACTGCCATTTTTACCCTCGAATCACCTTCAACCTCCATTTTTTGTACCTAGGGCTTTCATTTGCTTGTGTTTGAGGCGATTTTAAGGAAAAGGAACTTCATATTTCATCTTCTCTAGGTAAGAGCTACACTTTGAACTAAAAATTTTTGATTTTCACCAAGGATTTATCTCACATTACCGAGATCCAAAAATTTTGGAATTATTTGAGAGATTTTGAGAAAATCATTTGGTGAAGAACTCTTAGTAAATTTAAGTTTAAAGAATTTTACATTGTGATTTTTAGAATTTTTGGAATTTATTTGGATTTTTATTTAATTTTCTTAGGTTTTCGATGGCACCAAGAATGAGAAAAAGAAAAAGAAAAATAGACTATGATGAACAAAAATTTGTTAGCTTCAGGGCTAGTGCTAGATTCAATAGTCTACTTGAGCATAAAAAAGTAATTTCGAATCGTGGTTTTAAAAATCTAGGACGAGAAGTCGAGCGATTAATCAATGCTCGGCAGTGGGAAAATTCCTATTATTTTACTGCTGATGAGATTATTGTTGTAGTGATGGAATTCTATGCCAACTTTACGGAGGCTTCTGATGGTTTTGTTTCTGTTCGCGGAAAAATGGTGGAGTTTTCTCCAGGAAAAATTAATGGGTTTTAGCAGTTGGAAGATGTTTACAGTACTTGAGCATAAAAAAGTAATTTCGAATCGTGGTTTTAAAAATCTAGGACGAGAAGTCGAGCGATTAATCAATGCTCGGCAGTGGGAAAATTCCTATTATTTTACTGCTGATGAGATTATTGTTGTAGTGATGGAATTCTATGCCAACTTTACGGAGGCTTCTGATGGTTTTGTTTCTGTTCGCGGAAAAATGGTGGAGTTTTCTCCAGGAAAAATTAATGGGTTTTAGCAGTTGGAAGATGTTTACAGTTTGATATAAATCATTTTCTGCTATGAATGAGGCCTTAAATGAGGTTATTTCTTTTCTGACTGATGGAAGAGGAACCTGGAAAGTGAAAAATGGTGTTAAGGTAAACTTTCATCTTTCTATGCTTAATATAGTATCTAAGGCCTGACACTACTTTATTTCTGGAAGAATGATTCAGAAAAATCATCATAGTGAGGTGATCAAGGATAGAGCCATCTTGAATTTCTGTATTCAGTAGGTGATGGAGATAAATGTAGGCTCTGTTATTTATATGAACACTAGATCTATTGCTTTGGGAGATACCACTGGTGGTTTGGCACACCCTGCACTTATTTTCACACTCTATGAACAAGTAGGAGTTGATTTTAGACCTAAGGAAGAGAGGATTGAGCCTATAAAACTTATGGGGTCTGTCAATATAAAGACATATGAATCTCATGTTGATTGGAGATCTGGAAGTAAGACCAGAGATATTCCTTCTACTTCAAGGACCCCTACTTCTAGTCACCCTCCTAACCGAGAACTTTTAGACCAAATGATGATCCATCAGGGAGATATCTTAAGAATGGATCATAGATTGCAAAACATGGATGTCAGAAATGCTCACATTGATGATTTGATACTGTAAAAGTTCGAATATGATGCTGCTTATATGATGCGTTGGTGAGATACATGAAGGGTGATCATTCAGTTCAGTTTCCTACTCACCCTGCATTTCCTCCATATAAGCTATAGAATTTGAATGTGGAAGAAGAAGAAGAAGAAGAAGATGATGATTGGTGATCTTTCTTTTGATTGTACTTTGTTATTGTGTTGTTTGTTTTTGTTTTATTGTTGAGGCTGTTTATTAGATTGTGAGACTCTCTTTTGTTGTTATATTGAGTTGTGAAACTGTAGATTATAAAACTGTTTTTATTTCTGGAATTCAGTTTTTGTTTTTTTTATTAATTTTAATATTCTGTTAAATGTATTGTAATTAACTTTTTTTCATCAAATTTTATATGTATTATGCACAATTTAATGTTTTAGGTATTGTAGCTTTTTAAATTAGCACCTGTAGTATTTTAGAATTAAAGTTTCAAAATCAGAACCTTCAACAGGTATGTCTTTTCTTTATGTATTTTATGTTTTCTTTCACCCATGTATTGAATGTTTTCTTTCACCCTTTTTTTTTCATTTTTTCATTCTAAATCTTTTAAAAATTTATGTTTGGGGGGAGGAAAAATTCCTTTTTAAAGATAGAAACTTAATTTTATTTGTCTAAACTTAGCTGTATTTTCAAAAATTTTAAATTTCACATGACCTTTGGTATTAAGGGTTAACTTTAGATAACTATATTCATGTTTCTAAATACATAGTTCTAAATACATTCATGTTTCTAAATACATAGTAAACTTAAGTAAAAAATTTTCAATAATAAAGGTTAATTTTAGAGATTAAGATATTTTGTATAAGAGAAAAAGACTGTTTTTCTAGTTTAAGTAAAGAAAATTTTATTTTTGAAATATTAAAAATCATAAAGGTTCATGTAAGAAGAAAAGAATTAAACTTGATGAGATCTTTAAGCTAATATAAATTTGTTAAGTGAAGAAATGTGAAAAGTTTTTGACTTTAAGAAGAGGATAGTGAAGTTCAAAATCATTAAAGGCTATCCAGATATAGTAATCCTCAAACATATCAAAAAAAAGAGAAAAAAAAAGAAAAGAAAAGAAAAGATGTGGGGAGAAGCTTGAGGAGATGCCTAATTAAAAATTGGCTTCACTTGAATCAATTTAAAAAAGAAGGCTTTGCAACATTTTTTAAAATTTTAGTTGAGTACTAGTTTATTTACTAATAAAGTGTTATGAAGTTCTTTTTCATATGAATACTTTAAGTGGCTTTAATATGACAATTTGCAATTTTTTTTGAAAAGAATAGAGAATCAGAAATCTTAGACTTGATTGCTAAATATTCTTATACCTTTAGTATTAACTGGAGTTATTTTCAATTTTTCTTAAGTTATGCTATTGTATTTAGTGGACTAAGATATGGAAATATAGGAGTTAAATTCTTTACCATAAGTCATATTTTTATATAGTAGAGGAGTTACTTTGAGGACATGTAACACATAAGTTTGGGGGATTTTGATACACCAAAAATATATACATTTTTAGACCCATATTTTATACTAATTTTTGGTGATGTTGCACTTTAATGAAAAATATTTTTATGTTTTCTTGCAAGTTGTTGATTTTTAGGACTTAAATCAAAAAGGAAGCAAAAAGAATGGAATTTAGAGTCAAAATAACATTTTTGAATAAATGCTCAGTGCCAAGAGCAGCGTCAATGGTACAAATCAACAGAATAGATAGTGAATTTTACTCAGCGTTGATGGTGCCAGAAGCAGCGCCGATGGCTTCGTTTGACAGAGAGCAGCAAATTAAATTGCGGAACACTGGCGTCGATGACACCAATGTCAGTTTAGCCTCTGTTTCTAGAAGATTCGACCAATCTGGACACTTTTTGAAGAATTTTTGGAGGCATCTATTGGAGAACCTACTTTAGACTTTATTTGGAGCCAAGATTGATAAGAAAAGTGACTCTTCCTGACATCTCATCGTCCCAATTCAACCTTCTACGCATCACACATTTTTCTATTTTTTTATTTCACAACCATTTAGAGTCCATTGTTCTTATAATTTCGAGTTTTGTGGTGAGATTTAGTGTGAAT